>NW_013668806.1:89313-91127 GCF_000517525.1 Limulus polyphemus
AATAAATTACACGGAACTCAAAGTAACTACTGCTCTCTCTTCATTTATATATCCCCTGCTGGCTTTCTCTGCCAGGCTTATATACTAACGAAGAGGGCGTCTCGAACACACTCGGACTTCCCCGATCATTCAAGAAACTCATCACGCACGTCACGTGACTTCCGCTGTCGTAACAATACAAAAACTGGTACAGTACAACTTCAGTCCATCAGTAGCCTCACTAGTCAATTTAGAGGCCATTGTTTCTTATAATTTGCACATTAGAGTAAGTTGAACAGTAGTATTTCAAAGTAGAGTGATTTCAAAATTGTGAAAAAGATGGTTTTGGTGACTTTTTCAATTCATAAATACCTTGGATGGTCTTCACAAAGAGATAATGACATGACTGAAAAATATGAGGTGGTGCACTTACAGCAAGGCATTATGGAAGAGACTTGCAAGTCATGTTAAAGGTAAATTGTGATAATGGAGAAAGAAAAAAATTAGCTGCAAGTATTGCCAACCTCCTGAATCTTTTTTGATGAATACTCATTGGCTGTAGTGAAAACAAATGGGTAAAGACAGATTTAGAATTTAAGAATAGCAATATTCTATTATATTTGTATAAGGCTTTTGATAGGGTTAAAATGTTACATGCAGCATTGGTTTCCTTACAAGAGAAAGGATACAACAGTTTTTTTAAAGAATGCATAAAACCTTAAAATGGCTTTCTATGGAGTAGATGAACAAGAGGCTTATATAATTAGACTATGAAAGATTGAGTGGCAGAATCATAAGATTGGAAATTAAAACTTAAATATTATTGGTAACAAGTTTGAGTTTTTTGAAGATCAGATCAAAATTACTTTCTGACAGAATTACTTCTCTGAAAAGTGTATATCATGAGTAATGAAGTTATATGTGTAATTTCTTTGTATTTTTAAACTTCTGTTGTGCATATATGTGGATGTGAAAGGATATATTTACTTTAGGGGCATTTCAGTGTTACAATAACAAAGCTCAATGAGCCAAATGGCTTATCTTGCCTTTTCTTACATAAATAATGATTACTAAATAAAAAGAGAGGAAGACAGGTTTTAAAAACTGTTCAGAATGTTTTTTATCCAACTGGTCAGGGAACCTACTAGGAATAATAGTGTTTTGGACTTACTTACTTACTTCTAATAAAGAAATGGTTGAAGGAGTGTAGATTGGAGAACAGCGTAGTGCAAGTTATCATTGCTCAGTTAGGTTTGATGTTTTATTGCATATGTATGCCAAGAATAATGGGGTTTTGATTGTTGTAAGCTGGGTAACTAAATTAGTTGGAGATACTGATAAATGTGGTAAAACTTTGTTCATTAATTCCATAAAGAAAAAAACTGACAAAGGGTATAAAGGATGAAATTAAAGAAATGCATTACAAATTTAATAATTTTAAATTCACTGCTATGACAAAAGACTTAGAGAATTACAGACAATCAAGAAAGTTGGTCAAAAAAGGAAAATCAGAAAGGGGTATATGAAAAAAGGTTGGATGAAAATGCAAAAATTAACAGTAAGGCTTTCAACTATTAGGTCGTCAAGAAATTAAAGTCGTTTTTTTAAAGATGAAAAAATCCGAATAACTTATATATCAAAACAAAACATATATTAAATGAAATAGTCTTCATTCTTATCGGATGATGCTTTTTCATCTTACAATCAGGTTGTTAATGGCCTGATTAAAGAAATCACTTGGCCTTGAAGCAAAAACATGTGGATGTCCTCTTTAACACCTTCAACATTTGCACACGCCCATTAAGATAGTGTTGCAGAGAAAGAAAAAGATGGTA
>NW_013668806.1:92081-100910 GCF_000517525.1 Limulus polyphemus
ACGAGTGTGTTGCCTTGGGTTAGACTCAACAAGCGTCTACATAGCATCAATATCGGCCCCTGCCATCACAGTTTTTAAGGCTAACGTCATCTGAAACGAAATTTGCTGAACCATCATTGACACTTACGAACGTCAAAACATGTCCATAAACCTCTTTGATAATCTTTATGGATACAGAGGCATTGTTTCCCTTCTCATTATTCAAACAGCATTACATGCCGAATGTGTGTCTCGTCGTGTGCCATCACTATAAGGAATTAGAGTGTATTAAACTTTACACATTAGATAGACTACACTAACATGACGGTTAGGCAGTTCGTTTACATATTATACGTGATGTACATTTTTGGGGTGGTGGTTAATGAAAGTGTTCCATAACGTGACATTAATTTCTTGACGACATAAGACATTAATAGCAAGGAAAATGTGATGATGTGAGTAGAGCCTTTGATGGATGATAAAGGTATGCTCATATCTGATTATTATGAGATAGTTGGGTTGTTAAATTCAACTTTTTTCTAGTTTTTACTAATAAAGGTTTAAGCAATATTCCTCATCATGAAAAGTTGCTGAATGAAAACACATCTGAACAAAATCATCAAATTAATATAATCTTGTTAAAAATTATTGTGAAGTTTCAAAAATGATAAGACTCATGGACTAGATAATATTTCCCCAACAGTTTTAAAGGAGGTTAAGAACTGGATAAATGAGACACATGCTACTATTTTTCTAAGTAGCTGAATAATGGTCAGGTGCCACAGGATTGGAAGTTGGCTAATATTTCTCCTTTTTTCAAGGGAAGTGATAAAAATTGTCCCAGTAATTATAGAGCTATTAGTCTTACAACAGCAGTGGGAAAGGTTTTAGAAAGTCCAATAAAAGATGTTTTTCTTAAATGTAACAACATTTTAAATTCTGTTGGATAGTCAACATGATTTCACAAGAGGAAAATCTTGTATTATTAATTTTCTGATATTCTTTGAAGAAGTTACTACTTATGTAAATGAGGGTAAGGATATGAATTTGGACTTTAAGAAAGCATTGACAACATCCATATAAAAAGCTTGTTAAAGAAAATTATCTCTATAAATGTGAGGGATAAGTAGACTCACTGGATAGAATAGTAGCTGGATGGAAGAAAGCAGAGGGTTGTTACAAATGGAGTTCAGTCAAACTGGATTAATGTCACAAAAGGGATACCCCAACACTCAATTTTGGTCAATAAGTTACTTAAAATTTACTGATGATATTAAGATCTTGAGTGTTGTTGGCTGTGAGAGGGATGCTGCTGCTTTACACAAATATTAAGATTGATTGGTGGGTTGGGTGAATAAATGGCTGTCAGTATCTTAAGTATGTATGAATGGGCAGGATTCTTTACAGTAGAAAGGCTGTGACTTGTTGACAATAAATTTCAACAATAAACTGACAGCACATAATCAACTTGTTGTAAAATAATACAATCAAAACAAGTCAAACATGTATACACATGTTTGGTACACAGTTAATCACCACAGTTGTATCCACAGCTTTAAATAATCTTCTCTTTTCATCAAGAGTCCACACAAAATGGTTGTTACTTTAGAACCCATGACAGGACAATTTATTATTCTCTACTGTTATCACAATACAATCAGTGATAAACTCACGTTACCCCATGGGTTACCACAGTTGTATCCAGAGCTTTAAATAATTCTCTCAAATATGTCAAAAGTCCACACAGGCTGGTTCAGTTACTTTAGAACCCAATTGACAAGATGAATTATTCTTCTCTACTCTGTTATTACAATACAATCTGTGATTATTATGCTTTAAAAGTCACCACTATACATTCTTTATGTTTAAACTTTCAAACACATTCTATATCTATTTGACCATATCTATCACTAATTTTGTCTGACTTTCACTAACTTACTTGCACTAACATGACATCAATTCACAACTGAACTAAACAACAAATGATTCTTAAACAGTTGTGTGAGTAAATTTGCCATAACTATCCCTTCTAAAAGAACTTACTTTAATGCTCACACAATATAAACTAAATATTATAATAAACTTAAAATGAGCAGTCGTGTGTATCTAACAATAAACCTTTCTTCAAGAAAAATATTTACAATATTTTTTATAATATATACAGACTGTTCTTAATTCATACAAAAAGTCTACTCATACAATTTGCACCAACATTGGTGGTCTCTCATCTCATAGGGAATCTAGTAGGCTTCATCTTGATCTTGTGTTGCGCAAGGTCTGTTTTGCCTGGTCTATTGGTGAAGACACCTGTGTCAGTTGGCACAGTAGCTCTTGTAGGTCTGTCTTCTGCTTGCCAGTCAGTTGTTCAATGATGTTGACATTTCTGTACGTCTCATCTCCATCCAGTTGGCTTAAGTCTAATAGGTCTTCACATTCTATGACAAAGTCACTGTCTTCTGTTTCTGCACCTGTTATGACTTCTCTTTCGAAGTACCTCTTTAACAGACTGGCATGGTAGATCTTGGTCTTCCCTTCCAATTTCACCTTACAGTTCATTTTGTTGACCACTTCCATTTTGTTACTGTTTGTTGGAGCAGACCTTCTGACCTTGAAACATCAACCCTTGGCCTTCTTGTCAAAGAACTGCCTTTGATGCATTTAGCTTCCCCCATAGAACTGCTTTGAGAAATCTGGTACATCATTCCTTTTTGATCTTCTATTTTGTAGGTCTATTTCCCTTTGGTCTTGTGCTCTACTTTCTTTCTGGCACTGTCTCAAAGTTTCTGCAGTGAAGAATTTTTCTTCTGTGCTTCTTTAAGTTCCCATAAAACTACATTCGGGATATCACTTTTCGAAACTTAAAGGGGCTTAATGTCTTGCTTGTTATTCTTTTCATGAGTTCTTGTGGTGACTGCAGATGCCCCATCAGTCTCCATTCCGTCTGGTTCTTCTGAATTTCTACTGCCTGGTATATTGCCGATCATCAAGTCAGTGATGGGTATCTTCATACACATGGCCTCAAGGTCTCCCACATGTTTCTAGCGAAATCACAGCCAAGGGAACGGGCTTGGAAAAATCAGCAGGAAGTATTTTTTTACCTTTATTCTTGCTTATACTGTTTTACCTTTATTCTTGCTACGGGAAATTTTCTCACTGTCCCACCAATCAGCACACACAGATGTACCTTCTCTGTCATCTGGTCATCAGATACTAGACTGGTTCTCACTGCTGCACCCAGTGTCTCATAGGACCTTCACTTTCTTGTGCCTGACATAGCCTTTACCTACTGGTATGCTGTGATTTGTTGGCACCTCTCAATGTTTATCACATGCTCCAATTTGGCACTGTTGACTCATTTGCTAACTTGAGCTGACCATCAACCATGCATTGTTTAATCATGGAGATAGCACTTCCTTTTTGTGGTGAATTTGGCTTGTCTCTATTTGTTTCTTTTGGCAATAGCAGCTATGGTGATAGTCACTCTTTTCTTGTTTCTTGACAGGATTATCTCTGTAGGTGGATCCAGCTACTTTTTGTCGAGATTTCTGTTGCTGCTTGTTGGTGACAGACTTGCACTCACTCACAATGTGCCCCATCTTATAACAAGCAAAGCATCTCTTCTCCCATTTGTCTTTTAACATCTTGTCCCCTTTAGTGGCATCCTGCTTTTGGCTAGCCACCCCTCGTTTCAACTTTGACTGGTTATTCTTGAATTTGTCAGTTATACTCCCTCCATGGGCTTCCATATACTGTTTTGCTAGCTTGATCATCTCACCCATGTTCTTTGGTGCTCTCTCCTTTAGGAATAGTGACACATCAGTTGAGCATGTGATCATGACCTATCACATATTAGTAGATCTGCCAGTCCTTCAAAACTACCTTCAGACTTGGCCATCTCAGTCCATCTTATGAAGTATTGCCATAAAAGTGTCACTGAAATACAGTTTCTCCAGTGTCAGGTTTAACTTCACTGAACTTCTGATGAAAACCTTCTTCAGTAAGTTCATAGCATTTCAGCAAGGCCACTTTTAACTTGTCATAGCCCAACACATCTTCTGATGTCATGCCTGCATTCATTTGTGGGCCTTTTCCTGTGGGAAGTGGGCTGAGACAGACTGCTCGGTCATCGGTGTCCCAGTTCTGACTTTGGGCAAATCTTTCATACCTCTTTAAGAAAGTATCCATGTCATCTTTCTGTTCTTCAAATTTGGGCAGCTTGGGTTGGTTGGCCCTAACCACAGTCTCATTCTTGGGTCCTTCATCTTTCTGTTGGGTGAGCTTTGCAATCTCAAATAGTGCTCTTATTCTCTCTATTTGCAGTCTATCCTCTATCTCCTTTCTCAATTTGTACTCTTATTTTTTATTTCCAGTCTCTTCTTTTCTTCATTCAGTCTTTCTTCCTCTCTTCTCCGCCTATGCTCTTCTCACTGTAGTTCTTCTGGTTGTTTAACAAATTCTCCTAGACCACTATCTTTATGGCTAAGTCGCTCACCTCTCTCTCTCTATCCATTTATCAAAGTTAGTCTATATGGTAGATAGTGAGGTTTTGAACTTTTCAATATTTTAGCCACCACTACAGCTGTGCGTATATAGGCCTGTTTCTGCTGTCATTCACGTCTTCTTCTACCACTGTATAATCCTGCCTGGCTCACCAATGTCAGATTTTATAGGGCCGGGATTCTTTACAGTAGGTGTCTGTGACTTATTAGTGATCAATTCAACAATAAACTGACAGCACATAATCCACTTGTTTTAAATTAATACATTCAAAACAAGTCAAACATATATACAAATGTTTGTTATACAGCTATTCACCACAGTTGTATCCAAAGCTTTAAAATAAACTAAATAATACTCTCATATTAAACTTAAAATGAACAGTCATGTATATCTAACAATGGCAGATCATTTTTAATTATAATAGATGTAAGTTAATGCTTGCATACGAATTACCATATTTGAATTATAGTTTTGATGGAAATAATCTTAACAGTGTTATGGAAGAACATCTTGGTGTTCTAGTTGATTAATTTCTTAAATCATCCAAACTGTGTGCCATTGCTAGTGGTAGGGCAAATAGGATTTAAGGTTTTATCTACAGAAATTTTGAATACAAGTCTAAAGAGGATATATTTCATTGTATGGGGAATGGTTTGGTCACATTTTGAATATTGCATTCAATCTTGGGCTCCTTTCCTTTTTTTATATCTACTAGTGAAAATGGTAGGGTTATGGGTACACAAATATAAATTTAAGCAAGATAGAAGTCATCTTCAGCTAAGACTGTTATTTTCATAACAAGGCATTTGACCTTTGAAATGGGTTACCTTCAGATGTGGTGGATGAAGTCAATTTAACGGATTTTAAATGATGTCTTGATAAATAAACCGGCTTGGAGTTGTTGTTTTTTTATTTTGAAAGTTTAGTGGATGGGATGGCCTTTATTGTCCTTAAATTTTATGTTAAATCAGTAGGTTCATCTATTTATATTACTTAAGTCCTGGCTATGATCAGATAATGTATTTTAACCAAAATACTTCTAAAAATGGTATTCAACTACAGTTAACTTGTATGTATTTTAGTATGATCTAGTGAGTTATTTAAAGAAAACATCATATCACAATGATATTACACTCAATTTTGAAAAGATTAGATGGTTAATTAACATACCCGATCTACATAAAATTTAAGTCAAATGTAGTAAACAAATAATGTGTATCAGTCATAATTAATCTATAAATTGTACTGAAAAGAAACTTGGAACAAGATTGTATGTTTTGTTTAATATAGCTAATTTAGCAGAAGGATGTAAGACTGTTTGGAGCATGACATTTTTAATCTAACCCATCTCACAATGGGCTTTAAGCAAAACTTGGGAACATACAATGCATTTTAATTTAATACAGTTGACCTAATGGAAAGATTTAATCCAAAGTTGGGAATAGATAATATATTCCATTTAATATACCTAATCTAACATTAGTGTTTAGAAAATTTTGGGAGCTGATTATATATATTTCAATTTCATGTAACTAAATTAACAATGATATTTAGGCAACTAGGATATGATATTGTTTTTAATATAGCTAATTTAATAACAGTATGCAAGTCAAAGTCTGGAATAGATATTGAAACTTTTGTAAAACAGAAGAAAGACATCTAAAAATGGTATTTTATTTACGAATGAGAATGTATCATGTATTTCAATAGAATACAAGCTGCTATCACAGTGGTAGTTACACCACAGAAAAAATTACAGAGTATGCCTTAATGCAATATAAGCTGATTTAATACTGGCATTTAAATCACAGCTAAATCTATTTAAGATGATGTATTGCCTACTGGTTACACAAGCTGATTTAATAATAGCATTTAAACCACAGCTAAATCTATTTAAGATGATGTATTGTCTACTGGTTATACAAGCTGATTCAATACTGGCATTTAAACCACAGCTACATCTATTTAAGATGATGTATTGCCTACTGGTTTGATATTAACTACAAAAAAATAACATTACATAACTGTGAGTCTTCAAACAAATGAGATTAATAGAAGTATGTAAAGTAATATATCAAACAATGATTTATTTCATTAAAACTAACATTTTCAAAGTAATCTTGTGTGATTTTTCATGCAGTTATTATAATTTAGTAGAGCTACATAAATTATTTTTAGTATTTGTACAGAATCTTAGCTTTATTTTCAGGATAGCACAATCTTACTGTATCTACACTCAATGTACTGATGCTGTACGTGAACTTAAGAAAATACAAAATAACAGAGAAAACTAACTACAATTAAGAATAAAATGTATTGTTGTTTTTTTTATACAAGTAACATCACATAATAATTATTATCACAGAACGTCTATCACTTAAGGCTCAACAGAAGTTTAACACTCCCATTAGTATATCATACACACATCTTCAATCTTGTTCATACTTTAGAAATTTATCTTGCAATTACTTACCTTCCATTCTTTTTGATAAATTAACAACCTTTGCACCTCCATAAATATTAAAACAAACTAAACTGTAGACGTTAACATTCAAAAGTGGAATGTAAATAAAATAAAGTCTTTCCAAGCTATATATATATAGATATATAAATTAAAGTCAGTGTTTAATATTGTTTAAGGCTTAGTAAATGAAACTATTTTTTTTCATGAATAACAATTTTCAAACAGCATATATTGGTGCTGAGTCAGAACCAGAAGGAATAAATGGGAATTGTCTTTGACTATAAAGTTGCTGCTGGTTCCTTCCATTATAAGCTGGAGAATATCCTGAAATTAAACAAGGTGGTGGTATCTGGTGCGGGAAACAATGAGTGGAAGAGTAAGTATTTACAGTTCCAAAGAAAGGTAGACTGGAAGGTTCATAGGCAGGGAATGTAGTTCCACTTCCAATGAAAGGTTGTTGGTTTGGTTGTCCACTGGGAGGATAAGTGTTATCAGTTCCATGTAAAGGTTGGTTTAGTTGACCAGTCGAAGAATATACAACTTGTGATTGAAGGTATGACTGAGCAGGTCTACTATCAGAAACTTGAGGATGCTGTGGATTTGTACTTGACAGCTGGTTTTGTAGTTGTCGTTGTTGACTTTCCAATAGTAGTGTTTGTTTTGCTGATACAAACAGCCAAATTCCTGATAATGTTGCTAGAAGCCCTAGAAAAACAATCACTGGTCCAATTATTTTCTCTGGTTCTGCATCATCTTCAACAGGAGAGTTGTTGTATGAAGAGAAAGTTTCTTGATAGGCAATTATACTTACAATGATGCCAGCAATAATCTGGAAAACACCAATCATTTTTAACATTCTTCCACACCCCATTCTTCTGAAATGTCTAATGTTTTGGGAGTATTGAAACTGGAACATGCTTCTTGCTTTATTACACTACCAGGAGTAAAAGTAGTTTTGTTCTGAAATTTAACAGAAATATAGCAATTAACAATAAATATTTACATGAGTAATTTAATTCCAGTGGTTGAAAATATTCAAAGTGAATGATGTCTGATACAGGCTTTCTTTTCACATGCAGAAGAAATGTCTATTACATGCAAATCTTTACTAGTGCATCACTAGTAAAAGCCATTTCATTGGTCTATGTTTGTCCAAGCAGCTCTCAGTTACATCCACAACACAACAAAGGAAGATGAATGAAGTCAGCAAACTTAGGTTAAGAAGAAATAATATCAAACATAAAAATAACTTAAATAAAATTGTATTCCACAAAAAAAGTATATTTGTAAATGCAGTAAAACTACTCTATTGACATATCAAGTAGATAAACTGTGATGCATTTGATGTCTTTTCCTGCCTCCTATGAAGTGGCATATTCTTGTGGAATTTGCATTGTGAAACAAAAGTTTTAATATTATTTTTTAACATGAAATTTTACCTATATTTTTGAAGGGAACAAATGCAAGTTAAAATTTATGTCTGGAGTTGTCATTACCACAACTGTCACAATAACACTGTGGCAGTCTTTATTTTCCTTTATCAAGAGCCAGTACAGGCCCCGGAGCAAACATCCTCGCCAGGCCCCCTTTCTCTCTCTCTCTTTTTTTAACATTCTCAAGAATTTATTAAAAAGATCCTAAGTTAGGACAGCAACGAGCTCATAAACCAGACAAAATCATAGCAGCAGCCGTTTTTACCTCACATTACCACAACTGTCACAATAACACAGTGGCAGTGTTTATTTTCCTTTATCTAGAGCCAGTACAGGCCCCGGAGCAAACATCTTTGCCAGGCCCCCTTTCTCTCTCTCTTTTTTAACATTCTCAAGAATTTATTAAAAAGATCCTAAATTAGGACAGCAACGAGCTCATAAACTAGACAAAAC
>NW_013668806.1:101421-107619 GCF_000517525.1 Limulus polyphemus
ATACTTTTCATAAAAGTTCTCATACATCAAAAAATCTACAGATCCCAATAAAATAACTTTCTGTTATGTCCAAGTTCACATGCAAGTTTTATTTTCTTACTATTAGTCAGCTTACTGTGCTTTGCTTTAAGAGTTCAGAATGCAAGCTGTAATACTAGTAACACTTTATTACTTTTTGAAAGTTATACAAACACTTTTTCAACAAACTCATAATGATAAAAAGGATATATAAAAACTTGGTACATCTTTTGTTTCTCTGCTTTGGAAAATATCACTTTTCAACAGTACAGCTGGACTAAAATGAGGCAAAAAAAGATCAAGTTTTATTTTAAAGTAATGAAGAACAATTCAAAAAGAAAAAGACTGATCAAATCTTACTGATGGTGAATTTTGATAATGAGAATGTGTTATTTTTCATTTTTTAAAATAAAAACATAAGAATGAAGTGAGTGACAGAAGGACACTTGACCCAGAAATCACTGCTCTTAAACCATATACATGTTTCAATAAACCACATGTTAATAATGCCAAGCCTTGTTTTATTAAAATGATTTGAACAACTATATGACTGGTAGGCACGACTAAAGAATAATTTGCTTGAAAACAGTACAGACGGAGAATATCCAAGGTTTTAATTCTAAAATTCAAATCATACCTTATGATTATAGTTGGGAACCACACAGGACTATAATGTACTCAAAACTACTGCTAATCTACAACACTTAAGGGCTAAACACATAAAACATATTGCAGAGGTAAAGGAAGTAAATGCACTTACCAGTTATAAGGAAGTATATTTAGTATTATGTTGTGTACTAAATTAGTTCACACACACTTTGTTAGAGGAATGATAAATACGTAAGTTTTTGTGCAGTTTTGCAAAAATATTTCAAAACAAACCAACACTATCTTTGATTAGAGGAAAATATTCAAGGTTATAGTAACAGTTTTAGGTATTAGATTTCAATAAAACTTTCTTGCTCTTCAAGTCGTTTAAATATCTGTAATCAGTTTGATAGAAGAAATGATAAAAGCCTATGATAGATATATTTACTTTTAGATAACTACAGAATTTGAACTAAAAATTTCACTTGTGCAATTAACTGTGGATAGTGTGTTGCTTACCTTGATTATGTATCAACTATCAATTAATACTAAAACTCATTATATACACAAACACTGTCATGCTCTTTGCGAGTCAATATGATATACGACTTCACTATTATATATTAAATAATTAATCAAGTCACATTATCTACCAATATTTTGACTTGGTAAATTTGGGACAAAATGTAAAAGTTAATCTTTGAACTTCATGCTTATGCATAGAATTAGAAACCAAGCATGAAAATATACTTTACATATGTTAAGCAATCAAATTTTTAAGTTGTCTTGCACAGTTGATTTAAGTACCTCTCATCTATTTTTTATTGATGCCAAAAAGTAATGTCTTTACTTCTAAATACTAAATGTTCATTTTTCACCTGTAACAGTGCAAGCCGAATCTTTTACCTATCAAAATATTACTATAATAGCTACATGACAAATATCTACCACTTAATTATAAAATTTTTCTCTACAAGTAGAACTTGTATGATTATGAACTGTGATTTATCACCTACAACATAACAATGACACAATGTCAGTACTTCAGTAAAATATCAAAAAATAAAGTTAAAGGAGCATTAAGCTTTGCCTGTAATAATCATTGTATTTAATACAAAAGCTCTAATAGTAATAGTATATCCTTACACCCATGACTATACCAAAATTAAACCCTGCAACTGTTTACCTTATTAATTACTTGAAATGAAAATAGATCATAAGGAGTTTCACTATCAGATTCTGATGGATATCTTTCTAGATTAATTGAGATATATTGGGTTGTTGATGAAAAGGATATTCATATTATTTTCCAAATTTTAAATCCTCCTGCTTAGGTTTTACCGTGTCAAAAGTGAGAATGTTTCTACTTTGTATAAAATTCTTGTCAATACTGTTTTCAGTCTTGGTTTCACTTACATTAAAACAGGAACCGAGGAAAGATACTGATTATCGTATTTTCTGTCCAACAACTTATGTCATTATAAAGTAGTAATAGTAATACTACTAGTACTACTTAATAGCCATACTACTTTCACTGTAACATTAACAGCGAGATTCCTACTGCACACTGTAATAACTAGTATTAGTATTACTAATACTCTATACTAATACTAATAGCTCTAGCACGAATTTAAGGTATTAATAACATCATTAAACTATTAGTAGTTATACAACATAAAACGTGAATACGTAACAAGTCTAAAAGTGCGATGCAAAAAATATTACACTTAATGACTAGTGTTTTGAAAAATAATGTATCAAAATTTCTTGTTTACACGTGAACAACATGAATTATGATGAAAAATATTTCAGACTATGAATATTTCGAATTAGTTCACACACACTCTGTTAGAGGGATGTTAGTTTTTGTGCAGTTTTGTGTTTGTTTGTTTGGAGTTACGCACAAAGCTACATAATGGGCTATCTGTACTCTTCCCACCACGGGTATCGAGAAAGTTCTAAAACAAACTGACACTATATTTTCATATTTTTGTCGAAAAATTCATTTTCGCTATACTTTATGTTACTCACTCTTTAAGCCTTTAATATTAACAAATGTAAATTAAAAAAATTAAGTAATTGTATATTTAAACAAGTTATAGTGGATACAGCAACTTATCTAGAGTAGATCTGGGGTTTTAATGACTACTGAAAAGGTTAAATGGTAACGAATGAACGAAAAACTATTACTGATGTCATTTGGCAGGGATATACGAAACAAATTTTGTACAACTGTTTAGGATCATCTGAAATATTACACTTCAGAGGAGGAAAAAGTTAAACTGCTTTAAGTGACTCTGAGTTGCATCTTTAGTCACACTCTCCAAAGCCTTTCCAACTACTGATGTAAGATTAACTGGCCTATAACTGTCTTGGGTTAATATTAGTCACTTCCAATCTTCTAATACTCTTCCACTACTCAATGACCCATAAAAATATTAGCTAGTGACTCACAAATAAAATCTTTAAGTTCATTTAAAACTCTGAGATAAAAGTTGTCTGGTCCAGGAGATTTATCAGTTTTGAGGTTTTCAAACTTTTCTCTTACAATTTCAGAACTTAAAATGATATTTTTACCATACATTAAGTGCTCTGGTTGAGTCATAATACTTGTATCTTCCCTCGTAAAAACTGAAGAGAACATATAATTTAATAAGTTTGCCATCTCATAATTTTCCGAGATCAGCTCCCCACCATCATTTTTAAGAGGTTCAATCCCCATCCTAACATTTTACTTACTCATCATATACCTAAAGATTCCCTTATTGTTTGATTTAACTCTCTCAGCCAAACCTCTTTCATATACAGTTTTTGCCTTTTTAACTTCCTTTTTAACCAGCTATCTTGGTTTCCTATAGTCCTCTAAGTCCCTACTAATATTTCCAGTAAGTTTAAATTTCTTGAATTTATTATGTTTCATGTTCAGATGAGAGTAGTAACTGCAATACCAAAGAGGATTTACAGAAAATATTACGCGTAATTCAAGTATGAATTTCTATGACACTGATTGAATTGAAGAAAGACACAATGCGATATGCAAAATTGAACTCAATCTTTATTGCAATGCAACACATATCAAAGGAGGTTTTGATAGAAAATGCATTATGGAGTGAATTCGAATTCTGTGACTTCGACTGAGTGTGAAGCAAAGAGACTGGACACAATGTACAACACATTGAAACAATCTTTATTTAATGCCAAAAAACAATGAACGATAAATAATTATGTTTTTTACCACCTTAACTAGAGAACTCTTTAATGTGTCTGAATATGTCTTCATCTATAAATCTAGATGTGAAGTCTGTACCTCTATTCGTTCCATACTGAAAAAATATAGCACTATATATAAGAAACAATAATGCTATTCTTCTAAGAATGCAGGCACTGTCCGCGTGACTATTGGTTATTTCTTTCGCAAATAAAGAGTCCGTATCCTTGAGGTATCACCTGCCTTGTCAATGTAAAAGATCATTCTCTATGTCTACAAAATACGTCCCACGTTTAAGGAATCTTTCGCATGAGAAGGTAAAAGTGAAGTCCTGGTTGAATAACCCAGTTCAGTAAGTACCTAGAGCGAGAGGTACATAGTGGTTCCCTTGACCAACATTCTATATTAAGATTACACATACGGTAGGTACATAGTATGCTTATCACATTAGGAGGAAATCTGGATGAAAAGAGACTGAGCTAGCCATTATATACAAAATCAACAGTGTCATTTCTCACAAAGTCCATTCGCAACCTCCGTCACTAGTGATAATTCCATGAACAAAGATTAGAATCACATATTCCACCTCACTGACGAAATTGCAATAAGTATATACTTCTACACATATACCAAAGGGAAATTACCTATGACTATCTCACAAAATAAAGTCATAAGAATACCAGGCAGATTTCTTTATTCATTAAAAAAACCTATACACGCTCTAAATACATGTACCTCTGAAAATGTTATGTAAATTCACGTTTACATCCAAAGTTACCAGAGGAAGAAAATTTAATACTTTCTCATGTAATAAAAACTAATTCAGATCAAAGTTGTGTTTATGTTGATAGTACCTTGACATTACTTTTAAAGTCAAGGTTGAGGGTTGAAAGTACTAAAAAGGCTTAGACACAATTTAGTATATAAAGTTGCAGAAAATTGTGATGCATTCTAGAACATTTAAAATTAGAAAAGCTACTCAAATGTTGTGCTTTTATTCAAGAGTATGAAAGCCATATTAGGCCTGGTGTAGTTTTTATCTCATAAAATGATGATGCTGTATTAGCGTTCGCTTAGCCTAAGGTGCATAGCTAAATTCGCGTCTTTCTTCTTTAACTCTTCATGTTATATGCAATATACATGGAGATAGAAAAGTTAAAAGTTCTGGTTTCTTTTTTTCCTGTTAATGAGACTTACCTAATGAAGTGGGTGAGTTAGTATTCTGGGAAGTCTTGGAAGAGCAAAGGATTAAATTTAACTTTGCAGGCCTGTCAACTTTCCCGATTTCGGCGGGAGTTCCCGATATGGAGTCCTGTTTCCTGATCTCTCGACACGCGACCAGGATCTACTGATATCAACCTTTTAAATAATTCAACAAAAATAACATTCAAACATGCGAATATAACAAAGAACACTAATCAGAATATGTGTATTTTTTATATTTCAATTCTTACAATAAATGTGTCCCCCCCCCCCAGTGGCACAGCGGTATGTCTGCGGACTTACAACGCTAGAAACCGGGTTTCCATACCTGTGGTGGGCAGAGCACAGACAGCCCATCGTGTAGCTTTGTGCATAACTACAAACAAAAACAAGCAATAAATGTGTATAACAATATTAGCAGATGACTGTGATTCTCTTGGTATATCAGCTCAATGTAAATGAAAACAAAAAACAACATCATTTCAATCTTATAAGTGTAAATATATGTCTGAATTTCCCCAGAATGCATAAAAATTCACCTTTTGTTTTCTAAATTTTCTGGTGGAGAATGCCTCCTCCTAGGGACGTTACTAGCTGTTGCAGTACCTCCACAGAAAATCTCCCGATTTAGCACCTCTCAGTGTTGACAGGTGAGACTTTGAACAAAACAAATTCTTGGTCAGAATTGCTCTTGTAATGAACTTGTGATAGTTTTGCAGTTTTAATAACTTACCTATTGGATCCAGCTCATCTGAAAATACCACACTTTTACTGATATTTGAATATATTTTCGGAAACCTCTATGTGATTTGTAGAAATTAAAAACATAAAGTGAAAGTGTTTACTCTAAATGTGTTCAAAAGTGACAACACAACAGTGAGTATTTCTACAGTCTCTAAACAAATCAATTTTAGAAAGTAGTTATTTAAAATGTTAATAAAATCTGTAACTAGCAACGTTTTAACTTATTTATTGTGTATATCAATTAAACCCAGACTACTTTAATGACAGGTGAATAATTAATACCTCAGGATTGTGGTACTTGCATATAAACTTTTTTAACGTTTAGATAAGAATCTTAGTCTTAGTCTTAGTTCCTCCCGTTCCGTTGGGAACATTGGTCAGCGAGACCTCGCCATCTGCCTCTGTCATGAGCGGTCTCCACCGTTTGGTCAAATGTT
>NW_013668806.1:108619-109819 GCF_000517525.1 Limulus polyphemus
GCGCTTCATTCCCTTTATCTTCAATCCATTGATTCTTATCATTCTTACACCTCCTTTTCACTTCTCTATCTAGTTGGTTATATCGCTCAGCTAAGATAAGAATAGTAACCATAATATCTAGTGGAACGTCAAGAAATGTATGACAGAGCTAACCTGATTGGACTCGAAATAAGAAATACACTGAACACAACGTATACAAAGTGAAAAGTATTCTTTATTAACAACAAGAAACATCAAAAGCAAATGAATTTACTAGATGACGTCAGTGATTATGCTAGAGATCTCTCTTTAGACTGAGAGTGTGACGTTATATATATATACAAAACAATAAAGTCACCCCTCTGTGCGCAGGTGCTAGCTACGTCACATACTTTTTCAAAGGAAAGTAAGGAAAACATAGCCTTTAGAATTTCAGATCTTAGACATGGCATTGTTACTATACATAGTAAATTCAAGGTTTAAATTAAATTCCCCAACAACATTTTCCTCGAGAAAGCTCAAAAATATCGAAGTTGAACACTCGCCTTGACCATATATAATTAGCACAAGAAGAAGCTTCAGCACTACACAAGGCGGATTTCTCATATATGAAAGTTTGTAAGCACTCTAAAAGTGCATATATCTGAAAACTTCTGAAAATCTCGGTAAATTTGACAGTTAAACTCAAAAGAAGGAAATATGGTACTTGTAAAAGTACCACAATATTTCAGGATAGTGTCCAAAGTCCGAAACACCATACTTGTCAAAATTGATATTTTATGCTTTTGATATATTATATTTATTTATTTGGAGATTTTATTACTTTGTGCTTTAAATGTTTATTGTTGCCGTGATTCACGAGAGCTTTCTTGATTTTGTTTGTATATGTGCGTCTACGTGTGAACACGTTTTAATTACATTTAGAACTCAATTTAATTCATAATGGTATGTCAGTAAACGAAACTTTCCTTTTATATTACTTTTGTAATCTTTAAAAGACTTAATACTTCAGTTATAAAGCACTTCTAATTGAACTAGAAATATAACTGCAACCATCACAACTCGACTCCTGAGATAAATGTAGTACTACAAAAACAGGAGATGTGACAGAAAATTATATAACAGACAACACTTCTCTCTTATTGTTTGTTTGTTTTTAAGTTAAGCACAAAGCTAAACAATGGGCTATCTGTGCTATGCCCACCACGGGTATCGAAACCC
>NW_013668806.1:109891-118952 GCF_000517525.1 Limulus polyphemus
GTCACTGTGGGGGGGAGCTTTATGAAGTGTACACTTTCAGTTCTGTAGTTCAAGCAAAAGTTTGGACAGCTCCAGCAATACATCCTGCAATAAGCCTAAGTTTTCAACGAAAGATGCCATTCCAATACTTTCTTCAGTCCATCATACTTTCTTCTCTCCCCGGTAAACCTCGAAGTATAAGAACTTGCTCTGCTGAAATGTTCCCACAGAGATTCATAAAACTGCCAGATTGCTTTCACAGTTGGAATCAACCCATCTTACACTGAATACACGACCAACACTTTCAGTAACTGACAATAAAGAGGCCCAGCACAAGCAATTAGCTCATCTTGATTCATGAGAGACCTGTGATATAATGAATACAATTCATCACAAAAGATTTGTAAATAATTAAGTCCTGCAACCTTTGTCTACAGCATCACTCACACCAAATTCAAGCCTATGATTGGCACAGTGTCAAACAGTTGCATTAGGGAAATCACAAAGAAATAGTTTTGCAACTCCTGACATAACTGATGCTCCATCAAATACAAATGAAATCACACTTTCTTTAAGGTACTGCAGCGAAAACCTAGATTTTTGTAAACTGTAAAAGATCATCATAAATGTTTTTTTTTTAGTTTGCACCACATTTCACATGTCCTAAGTCAAAATAAAATGACAGAGGAGCATTGAATTTATTAACACTTCTCAAGCAAATTACTAGGACAGTTTTATTATTAGCAGCAGGAAATTCATCGATCATGACAGAAATTTTGGATTGTTTGGACATTACATTTTTTACTACTGCCTTTTGTATTTCGTTCTCTATGTCATACGCAATGTCTATACACGATTTCTGCAAGTGCAGAACACGTCCTAAGTCATGACTTTTAATTTCTTGCAGTTCGATATCGTGGGCTGTGTGAGTGTACGGCATACTTTTGTGTACAATATTATATACAGTTCCAAAAACTCCACTTGTTTTTGTTTGTCATTTTTAAGTGACTTATACACTGCATTTTCGATCACTTTATTCCCAGCTTTATCCTTCATTCTTTGACATGCATTATGAGCTTAATTATTTTTGTGCTTGAAAATTTTATTTCTTGAAACTTACTAATCATTTCATTTTATCACACTCGCTCCCACTTCCACGTTGCACCACTCAGGACAAGTGTATTTGTTCAGGCCTCAAGTGATTGATGTTAGTGCATATGCTGCATTCTAATTTTTTATTTATCACTACTATTCACGAATATTCTTTTTTTTTGTAAAGAACATTTCAAGAGCCCAACATTCTGGAACATCTCTTTTTTTAGGGATATCATCACTGTTAGAAGCAGAATTATCAGGAAAAGTCGAAGGATGTGTATCGTCTCTTGCAATTAATTTAGTTTCTTTTACTACCTGTGTGTTTTCACTTACTTTTCTTCTTCTTCAGGTTCAAGACACTTTCTTTTCAAGTACTTCAAAATGTAAATTTTTCACTAGAGTCAACACTCAACAGTTATTCACATTGTAGTGCACACATTCGAAAGTTACCATTGTTAACGGTCAGACAAAGCTCACACGGGTGAAAACACCCCTCTAGCAATGCAATGCATTTAAAAATTCAGCCAGTACTATCAGATTAGCAACGGTGAGAACATTTCGACATTGATTTAGTTGATGTCTTATTGTATTCTCACAATACAATCATATACATAAACGTTCATTTCAGTCTTCAGGAACTATGGATATGACATACCACAAGCACTTCTAATACCGAGAAAAGAAGAGAAGTTTTACCAAACGCCTTATATTGCTAAAACAGCTAACACCCCATCTCTGCAAGCATGATAACATTTGAACAGCGCCATCTGGTGGGTAATTTGATAGTCATTATAGACTGTTTAACAGTACTCTTTATGCTATATTAGATAGTTTATAGCTTAAAATTAGGAATGTTTTTCTTTTTTTATGTAAGACGAATAAAATAATATAATATTTGTTTACTCCTCACAGTAGTAGTTAAAATGCCACTACAGCGGCAGAAGTAAACAAATATGACATTCACCAAACTTCGGCAAGCTCGTATAAGTGTCAATGGGATTGACCCGTCAACAACACTAGGAAGGTGTTACTATGTGCACATTGCCAGATGTGGATTACGTCATCTGCTCCGGAGGCGTGAAAATCTATAATATTAAGTGATTGTATTCTATGTCAGTATGTAAATAAAATATTTTGATGAGATTTGTTTGTTTCATCATATGATCTACAAACAAAATTATTATGATACAAGAGGATTGTTATCTTCTACATAACATAAATCACTCTGACAATATCTTCAATTTCGTACAATAAGGATTTCAATATTTGATATACATAAAAAGTTATATCTAGTTAATGCGTTGTTACATTAAATTGCTCAGTAACAAAATTATGAACAAATATATCATTTATAACAGCGGCATACAATATACAAACACTATTAAACAAAATAAAACAATACTGTACCAAATGGAGTATCAACATAAACACTCATAAAACACAGGTAATATTATTCACAAGTTCAACTAAACAAAGCAGAACAGAACCACAACTATATCTAGATGGGACACTCCTCGAAGTTGCCGCATCTGCAAAATTCTTAGGATTCATTTTCGATTCAAAAATAACGTGGATTGAACATAATAAGAGTATCAAAAATCGAATCTGTCTTAGAATGAGGTATTTTGCAAATCTGGCAGGTAATAATCAAGGAGGCTCACCAGACAGTACACTCAAAATATATAAAACATACATTAGGCCAGTCATGGTATGGTTAAACGTTTCTAACACACAGATAAAACATCTACAGAAAACACAAAACTTTATACTCACAAAAGTCTATAAAGTTCTAAGTACAACACTTTTAACCTTCTTACATGCATACTCAAACATCCCTCTATTATCTGACATTGTTCAAATACTATATGAAAAATAAAAACGACCTGATGAGCAGCTTAGAGAGATATATTACATATGTAATTACCTCTCGTCATCAAATAAAAATAAGTAATATTATTAAAATGGTCACCCCGTGCTAGGATTACAGAATATTTTCGATATATATATAATTTTATTTTAAAAATTGTTTTATGTATACAAAAATAAATTTATTTGTGTATCATACATTATCACTGCAATGGACTGTCGTGTAAAGGTAGGCCTTTGTACAAACCTACATCATCCATTTGTGTGTAATTATGTAAAATCGATTATATCAGCCCATAATATGGACAAGGCCTAAAAAGGGGCAATGTGAAATTTTATTTATGGACGCTAAGTAAATAAATCTAGCATTGTGTTAATATAGGAAGTATCACGGTAAATCCTTAATGTATTAAATAAAACCTCAGCAACGATTGTTTACAAATAAATGAGCGTATTATAATGATGATTATCGGTCAAGTTATAAACCACAATAGTAACAACGTATCTTAATGCTTCTTTCGAAAAGTTTAACTTACAGTTCGAATGTAAAAAGACCTTTAACCAATCGCACGAGCACCACTTTAAGCTAAACTGTTTTCGTGTATCTAAAAGCAAGTTTAGCTAATCAGGGGCGCTAATAATTATAATGTGCTGTAGAAAAGAACAGCAATCTAGAAATACAAACGTTCATATCTATCTTAAGGTTTGTTTAATACTGAATTTTGTCTAATAATGAATATATATATCTCATCCAAGGAAACTGAAGAGTACGGTAATGTCTGAATTTTTTTCTTCTCTAACAATTGTCTTCCTTCTCTTTCTTTTTCTGTTATCTATGTACTTTAAATTTTGTATTTTATTTTTTTCACTTATAACCGCTCTAAACAAATTTAAAATATTTGAATTTGTATCAGTCACTCCTACCCTCATTTACTTCATTGGTTGTCATAAGACCTTGAATTTTATACAACTTTATTATACAGCCATCTTTCCTAGAAAGAATTTGCTTCACTAAAAATATAGATTACCTTGACTGCCACATACAGTAAAAGTCGAAAAAATTAGAAGTTACAGACTAGACTCAAGGGCTACCCTTTACTAACGAAAACTGGGATTGACCTTCTCCTTATAACACCTCCAAATGAAAGAGCCCCGTTGATCTATATAGGATTTTTAGGTCCGACTTTGTTGAACCTGGGAGAGTCAGGTACACTTTCAGCCTCTTCCTCTCTCCCTAACAATAGATTTTTGCTCTTTTACTCTTGTTACTTTATTGTTGTATCAGATGTCTCAGATTTTGTGTTTAATTTGTTTTCCTTCTAAGATAAGTTTAGTACTTTTTATTGTTTAGAACTTCTGTTTCTTCATATTATAGTTTGATCTACTTTCACTGCACTATATCTTCAGGGGCTCTGCGCTAATTGAATACAAATATAACTTTTTCGATAAACATTATAATCAACACACGCCGCTCTAGTCGTTCACATAAATGTGTACATACGTGTCCACAAAGAAGCTCGTCAGATTTCAGTTAGTAGGAGAATGGGCGAAACTATCACATTGTTGATTATTTATTACGTGTTTTTTTTTACGTGTAACAATTTAAAGTTTTTTACATACTATTTCAAAATATCATACATTACCGTTCTATGACACATTCGTACAAAATCGACTTACACCATCCAACATTGAAGCAAACAACTTACTATTTATGTTAAAGTTTGTCGACCAGTATGGAGTATAGTAAACAAAAGCAGATGATATTCACTCAAGAAATTATTTTCTTCTAACCGTAGCTAGTTATGAAAACTCCAAACTTTGTGTCCTCGGTAATTTTTTTGGCTTCTTTCACACACACACACATATATATAAGTGGAAGTTATAGCTTGAAACCCAAGTTTGACCTCGGTAGAATATTAGTTCTGGTTACGGTGCTGATTATACCCCATGAATGGGTTCCTGACGACGAAAGTTGTCATGACGGGTCTTTGGGTATCAAATAGTTTCTAGAGTTCAAGTATTTTCTAACAGAAAAAAGGTTTGGATACAATCTAAGCATTCTACGCATGGGTGTATCTATAATTATAACACATAAATCACATTTTCTTCTATAGACTATTTGCACTACCAGTAACTCGTATTTTATAACTTTATTATTCTTCAGATTGACAGCTCTAAGAGAAAATAAACGAACTTAATAAATAAAATTAGTAACTAATTCGTGTATTATAAGATATATTTTACAATCTTTCATATAGGATCGTTTTTATATAAATAAGAAAAAAGCTTACCAAAGTCAAAGAGAAAAATCATACAAGTATTAGGTTTTATGTAAAAACATATTAATTACTGTAAGTGACAAATTTATTCTAAAAATATTACAGGTAGTCAATCACATTTTTCAAGATCTGGTCCTACAGTGTGTGGAATATTTGCACTATTTATCTTGAAGCACCAAAAAAATGCAAAACATAATTGAACTCTGTAGCAGTTCTCCCACCCCCCCCACCCCACAAAAATGAAATTCCAAAAGGAACCGATATAGTGGGCCCTCGTTAGTTCGGAAATCGACGATCCGAATGCTTTTCCATCTTCACAAAGGTAAATTTAATCAATAATTCGTATAATCGCATTCCGTATCGGAACAACATTTCCATATAAGAAATATGCATTATATATATTAATACATGATTCAATAACACGTACATGACTTCACAGCTGTGAAGTAGGGATCGATCAGAATAGGAAACGAGGTGATAATAATTGACTATAAAACACCTGCACTCGCAGTGGGCGCCGGATTACGAACATTTTTCTGAGAACGACCTTCACAGTATGGATGCACATATAAACTATGTCGAGAGGTCATCAGAATGATTTATGTCAAGTCACAATTCCCAAAACGCAGACGCATAGAAACATCAACATCATTAAAACTTCATGTTTGTATAAACAAGAAAGCAATACATGTACTGTGTATATTGTATTCTGTAAGTCACTGGTTTGAACAAAATGGCGATTTATGTGAAGATAATGAGATAATATGCCCTCTGATCATGTAACTTGTATTGTTATTTACGACATAAAACACTAAGTTGTTAAATATATTGTAGATACTATTGCTTTTTGTTTGCTAATTGCATACCCACTCTCACCTTTATCGATCGATAACGCATGCCACTACTTCATTCCAAATGTGAGGAGTCATGGTATATACTTCAATGTTAAAAACTTATGCTTTCATGCATCTTGTATGTTCTATGTTTGTACGCCATATTGTTAAAAGACGTAATTATTAATTGTATTAGGAACATGTTAATAGATTATCATGTTCTATTCAAAACGTTTTCTTACCTAAACGGTAACGTATTCTTCATTTTTACAGAAAATATAACCAAAACTAACAGATTCGTATTCTATTTAGAAGGCGTTTTTATGAAGTCATCAACGTGTTTTTTTACTTATTTCTTCTGAGTTTTTTATGATTGAACATATTGACAAATTGTTGTTCCATCTCTGTAAGGATCCACTATCAACTCTTGACTGACTGAATAGTGGGATTTGACCTAACTTTTAATGAGACCCCACATCCTTAAATTGCGAAGCGAGTTTTTTCGGCAATGATACGCGAGTCATGAACCATTCAATTCGCAGTCCCGGCACACTAATGTTGAGATTAGGAACTTTGAGAAACGCTGTGCATAGCTAAGATTAGAATCTTCGCATTCTTTAAATGAAAGACGGAAAGAATTAAAAATGTTCTAACTCCAAAATATTGAACTACTATTGGTAGAAAAGGTTCTTGTTTGAGGTATTAAGACAAACTTCTAATATTAAAAATCAATAAAACTGTTGACTAATGTATCAGTTTACAATTATGGGCAACTGTGCTTTGCGTAAGTTATAAAACGAATAAAGCCCCAGAAATGCAACGTTTTTTTACACATTCTGTTAACATTGTAACTGCTTAACAAAAATATACTTATTTAGCGGATGGTCTAGAGTTTGTTAATTCATCCTTATTTTAAATGTACATAAACTTATAGTAGTGTTATAAAGAACTCACATTTCTCTATAGTAGAACTATATGACACCGGTGTAACATATTTGTTCTCTCGTTGTTATAAGTATACAGGAAATGTTATCGTTTTTATGCTCTTCTGCAAACGATAAGAAAACTGATAATTTTCTGTCCCTTGGTAAAAATATTAGCTTGTATGTTCGGAAAGCTCTTTACAGCCACTTACACAAATCCTCCCTTATTTTAGAGATAACTGCCCCGCAACCAAAATTGCTAAACTTGCAAGATCAGATCCTACACTATGTGTGAATTTCTACAATTAAAACCTTAAAATAGTCTGCTTGAGATGTCTCATATTTAGGATTAAGATTTTCGTAGGTATTTTCAGCGTAAATATTTTATAGAAGTATTGTTTATTTTTTGTTTGTAATTAAGCACACAACTACACAATGGGCTATCAGTGCTCTTCCCACCACGGGTAATGAAACCCGGATTCTAGCGTTGTAAGTCCGCAGACATACCGCTGTGCCACTGGGGGGCCAGTATCAATTGACAGTAAATTAACCGAAAGGGATTTGAATAAGAATCTAAAATATGAACGGGACTGAAAATATTTTAGCTGTATTTTTGTTGATTTTTCTTTGTTACTACTAGATATTTCTGAATAATCTTTGGATTTATTGTGTATTCTTACCAAATATGTAGACAGAAAAAATTAAAGACTAGAAATCAAATCCATTAAAAATTAAGTGACAGGTTTTTCGAGTATTAGTTAAGGTATAGCAGTCACTCCCGACGAGAGGGAAGCACCCAACAAGTAATATCCGGTGCCCAAGAATCTTTGTCTTCTCTGAACCAAATAACTGGATTAATTGTCACTGAAAGCGGCATCTTAGGCTTTGGACAATTTGTTTCTCAGCCCAATGTGCTTACCACTAGGCTACGCTTGGTTCACTAAAAAGAAGGTGAGCTTACCACAAATAATTAATAGGAACAAACGATTTACGTTGTATGCAAAATTACACTTTAATACAATTCTAACATTCGATATGTTATTAGTTGTGTGAACAGTTCACGTGTTGTTTTGAGATCACACTATTATTTCAGTTCATTTTTCCCACCTTGGAAACACATGATCATTTGCTGCTGTTTGTTTCCCTTTTCGTAGGCGGAAGTACTGACGAATGTACAGACTGTAAGGACAATTGTTCAATTACTGGAAGCTGGATATCTGCAGTAACAAGTTATCAGCTTATTATGATATATCCAACTCCATATAGTAAGCTATGAATACGCTATGATATACAACTGGACGTACACACACACTAAACAGCCTAGACAACATTGTAGAAGGTTGTAGAAGCTATACGAACTACACTAGAGGATTAGCCCACTAGTCATTGCAATTAGTACACTTTCAAACAACTCATGCTACTTCATTCTACCCCTCTCACAATCAATACCCGCCATTGAGCCTTATCTCCGGTTATGGAACAGTCTCATGTTAGGTTCCTAGTTTTTTGTTGTTGTTGGTTTTTGTGGTAATCCAGTTCTTAGAGTATGATTGAACTTGGAATTTCTTGCATGTCAAGCGAGTAGTCTATCAACTGAGCTAGAGGGTTAACCCACAAGCAGTTGTTACACGTTTTTACAATTCAAGCTACCGCAAGGTTAACTACACCATGTAATTACCTCTAACTGCATAATGTAGTCATTAATTGATATCAGTGAGATTCAATACGAAATTCAAGACAACAACTGGAACGATTATCAGAGACCAACGTTAAGAAATATATTTATGAATCAAACGATTGAGAAGACCTGCTTCAACCACGTAGTTTATCATACAGCTCATTTGGCCATTTGTCAAAGTAATTCAGCCACATAGTTTACCATACAGCTCATTTGGCCATTTGTCAAAGTAATTCAGCTACATAGTTTATCATACAGCTCATGTGGTCATTTGTCAAAGTAATTCAGCCACATAGTTTACCATACAGCTCATTTGGCCATTTGTCAAAGTAATTCAGCCACATAGTTTACCATACAGCTCATGTGGTCATTTGTCAAAGTAATTCAGCCACATAGTTTACCATACAG
>NW_013668806.1:119796-133877 GCF_000517525.1 Limulus polyphemus
GGTCATTTGTCAAAGTAATTCAGCCACCTAGTTTACCATACTGTTCATGTGGTCATTTGTCAAAATAATTCAGCCACATAGTTTACCATACTGTTCATGTGGTCATTTGTCAAAGTAATTCAGCTACATATTTTATCATACAGCTCATGTGGTCATTTGTCAAAGTAATTCAGCTACATAGTTTATCATACAGCTCACTTGGTCATTTGTCAAAGTAATTCAGCCACATATTTTATCATACAGCTCACGTGGTCATTTGTCAAAGTAATTCAGCCACATAGTTTACCATACTGTTCATGTGGTCATTTGTCAAAATAATCAACATTAATGTCACTAGGCGCCTGTTTGTTCCTCACAACAAAGTTCTAATGGTAGTTACATTCGTGCTTGAAAGGCCAGGGATTTCTTAGATGTTGGATGTAGCTATTTCAATGACGGTTCAGTTATGATGTGAAGAGGCATCGTATGGAGCGCAACATTGTTATATGTGGCTTTTTCATAGCATTTCAGTTATGATGTAGGAAGGCATCTTATGGAGTGCAACATTGTTGTATATCATTGTTTCAGTGGCAGTTGTTATAAGGTAGGAAGGCATCGTATGACGTGCAACATTGGTGTGTGACCCTTTCAGTAGCGATTGAGTTACGACGTTAGGGAAGCATATTATGGATAAATGAATGGACCCCATTGTGATTCTAAGGGGCGAATTAACTGCTTGATGAAATATTGATGTGGAGTTAGACTTCATGTTTCGGTCATTTCGCGGTGCAATCGGATCAGACTTTGACCTGGTAGAGGACACTGATAAGTCGTGTCATGATGCCAAAATGGAAATGAACTGTCTTGAGCTAGAAATATTAGTGGCTATGTTCTAGCCTAAAACCCATAGAATAATCAGGGACCTTCTTGGACGGGGTGCACATCAATGGGTAAACTCATTATGCAACGTCAGAAGGCTTGATGTTTCATGATGATGAATGAGGAATAAGACAAAATCTTCCATAACATTGTTTGCAGGGATTATATGATTTACCTATAGCTAATATTGCACTTCACCGTCTTGTGTTTGAGTATACTCATCCACGGATTGAAACTAGCGGTATGCTATCAAAAGGACTAATTCATTTAGTTGTATAGTCTTTGAGGCTAATAACTTGGGTGATAAATATACGATATTAAGGCTTTTACTCCACGTTGATATTTATCAAAAGTAAGTCATTGTCAGGCTACACTGCCGATGCTAAACAGTTTATTATATCGACGGATACAATGCAGTAGCCAACAAATGATTTATCAGTTGCATTAATGAATAAATGGAGCTTTTAAAATTGGTTGAAGAACAATTTATTGTATAATTTTGTTCTTTCGATATTTTGGAATGATTGATAATCCTGTTTTATTATAGACAATTCAAAATAGAATACTAAAAGGTTTAAAATAAGATTATGTAATAAAAAAAGACATCGATCCCCAGAGCCAAAAAGGTAAATAAGACGATGTAGTAAATATAAGTATGATAGACAAAAACAAAACTACGAGAAACTGATTTAACATCAAACGCCCTCCTGTGGCATAGCCGTATGTCTGTGGACTTACAATGCTAGAAACCGGGTTTCAATGCTCGTGAGAAGAGCATAGATAGCCCATTGTGTAGCTTTGTGCTTTACTTCAAACAAACAAACAATTACTATTTAAAACTTGTTGACATCAATATGTATTATTACGTAAAAATTATTAGGTTGTCGATGCATATATTTACCGCAAATCTTACAACAAATCAACAAAGGGCAATTATTAAGTACAAAAAATGAATTTCGTTTTATTTTTAGAAAATATTATTAAGCTCGACTTTTCAGTTCTGAAAATCGTACTTTTTTTCAAACATCATTGTCTACTTGCGTTCTTAACGAGAACTGACAAAGCAGTTATGTTTTTATATATCATACTTCATGAAAGAACAACCATATCAATGTTGTCCATTCCTTTTCTGCAGATTTCTAAAAATTGGTTTTTATCTTAGAGATACGACTTCCAAGCCCACATCTAAACAGACCAAAGTAACAAAAGTCCATTGGAACTGCATGTGGGTGGGGGTGAAAGATGTGTAGTCGAAATTTTATAATTTCAGTTACTTCGGCTATTTTTCTCATGAAAATAGCTGCTGATTTCAAGGTGTGTCTGGAAATGTGCGAGTCTTTGTGAAATTCAAATGCTTGTTTTTTTTTAATGTTGTTATTGATACCAGATGATATACCCAACTTCGTCACAAATTTTTTTGTACGGAGAGTTATCTTTCGCAACTATAGCCTTCATTTTTCAAATGAAGGTCTTGATTCTGATTAGTTTGGAGTATGTTTTGAGAGCTGACTGTCCTAAATGTTCTATTATGTAAGTTCTCACATCCATGAAGAACACTGACAGTTCTCTTCTTTGAAATATTGTTTTCATTTAGTTATACATCGTTTAACAATCGCACTGTATGATTACTTACCTTCTGAAAGAGTGGTCATATACCCTCTCCAACCTGTATCAAGCTTTGGAGGCAATTTATAACCCAATTCATTGTGGTTTGCTTTTTATGGTTTTATTTTATTTTTATTCTCTGAGAAATCTTGATGTCGTTGAAACATCACTGCTTTGACGTTGTTAAGAATCAGCAGAATCAGATAGAGCATGATCACCGAGAAAAATCTCTACGTTTTGTCATAGTGGAAAGTCTATGAGTAGCAATACAATCTCAGACTCGGTATGATACGGGAAATTACATATTTTATTTTTATTTCATTGGCAAGTGAAAATGAATCAAGAACTGTGAACTTGTTAGTCTTTAATGGTTTAAAAACTGTGTGATCCGATACCAATATATGATAGTCGAAACTTCGCGTCATGTATATTAAGTTTTTGAATGTTTGTTTTTGTTTTTTGAATTTTGCGCAAAGCTACACGAGGGCTATCTGCGCTAGCCGTCCCTAATTTAGCAGTGTAAGACTAGGGGGAAGGCAGCTAGTCATCCCCACCCACCGCCAACTCTTGGGCTACTCTTTTACAAACGAATAGTGGGACTGACCGTCACATTATAACGCCCCCACGGCTGAAAGGGCGAGCATGTTTGGTGGGACGGGGATTCGAACCCGCGACCCGCAGATTGCGAGTCGACTTCCCTAACCACCTGGCCATGCCGGGCCATTTTTTTTTAATGTAACCAGCTTGTTTGTTATAGTGTTTCCTTTCGTAAGTGGATTTTGCGAAACTACTTACTATATGGGCTTACTGTGACACATGGAAATGAATCGGGATAATTCTATAAATACGTTGAATATGCGCATACTGTTTTATATGGAGTGTGCTTATAATAATTACCAAATATGCTTTGTGGATTGACTGATTTATATGTAAATATTGTATGAATTTATCGTTTTATGTGGAGTTGGACAAACATAAATCTACAAATACGTTACATTAGTTTAGCGCTATAAATGAAGTGAAATCGCTATAACTTTATAACTATATTGGTTTTCTTCATTGTTTAATATAGAGTGAGAAAACTATAATTCTGCAAAACTACTGTATGGGTTTACTGTTCTATACGAAATTGGATTACCATAATTCTATAAGTACGTTACACGTGTTTATTATTTATGTATATAGGATGGGATAAATATGTTACTTTCATTTATTGCTTTATAATGGAGTTGATCACTATAATTTTTCAAATACGCATTATGTTTTATACGGAGTAGAACTGTTTTACAGAATCAACATTCCTTCTTAGTTTACAAATAATAAAACAGAAAGAAACAGCAGGTAGATATAAAGTTTACAAATAATAAAACAAAAGGAAACGGTGATTAGACATAAAGGAATTTACCATTCTTAATGAACAATCCCTTTTGCTTTAAAATACAATTAATACAAAACGGAGAGTGCAAAAGAAATTGACAACACTTCTCTCTTGCGCACTTTTGAAAATAGATTACCATCCTATTCTTTTTATTGGTTCTGTTTTGTTCTTTCTACAACAAACAATGAGAAACATGATTGTTTTATTTCTACGTCTCTTAAAACAATGATAATGGTGTTACACAAATTAAGCTCTGGATTTCTTTAGGATTCTTAACAAGTTCGCAAAAAATTGTTTGTTTCTTTGAACGACACCTTCTGGACACAATGGGCTAAACGGCCAGAACAGAGACACCTATAGTTCAGACATAGCCGTCCCTAATTTTGAATTGCGGACAAGAAGGAAAGCAATCAGTTGGAAGCAAACGCCGCCTGAACCTTCCACTGTGAAACAAATAGTGGAACTGCCTGACTCTGTTATAAAGCACCTCACTGGCAGCAAACGCCGCCTGAACCTTCCACTGTTAAACAAATAGTGGAACTGTCTGACTCTGTTATAAAGCACCCCATTGGCAGCAAACGCCGCCTGAACCTTCCACTGTTAAACAAATAGTGGAACTGCCTGACTCTGTTATGAAGCACCTCACTGGCAGCAAACGCCGCCTGAACCTTCCACTGTTAAACAAATAGTGGAACTGCCTGACTCTGTTATAAAGCACCCCAGTTGAGAGTGTGAAGCATGTTTGTTTTTACCATTTTTGAACCCTAAACCTTGGAATCGCTAGTCCGATATTCCAACAAGTACACTCGAACAACAAAAAAGTATATAAAAAAGCATGAAAATATGACATATTTTTACATTAGTCACTACTGCTGATAAACCGACCATCAATACCTAAAAGTTTAATGCTTTTCAAAAATACTAGCGATTCTATTTCAGAAACATTTTACTATTTTATTCAGAATTTCCTGAGCCTCGAAGTTTCAAGTTATTTGTGTTTGTCAGTTTCTTCTAGGAATATGGAGAATTCATAAAATAAGAGCCCTTGGTGTCATCAAAGTTTAAAACAGCTATATACCCCTTTTGCATTGCCTGACAAGTTCACTTATATGGAAAAAAACAACAACAAACAAACAAGCGATATATTAAGATATTTATTTTTAATTACTTTAATTACTAATCCTACAGGCTTTTATGACAAAACAAACAGAAAGAAGTATTTTATTGTAACTGTTAGATATGGTACTAAGATCAACTAAATTATACATATATTTAGGTGTCATTTCAAGATTAAAACTCATTATTCCACTATTTCTTTGTTTTCAGTATTTCTGTTTAGTCTGCATTTTAAAAACTTAAGATTAGGTAACATGTGACAGTTTTATAAATTCAGTTTCATTATCTTTACCTGAGTGGTGGCAAAGCACTTTAGAGGAGACTCTCAGAATTCGCCAAAATAACTATTATTCTGCTGGCTCAGCAAATGTATATCAGACAATTTACCCATCTTTTCCGTCATCAAAAAAATGTTATCTTACCTATAATGGCAAATATGTCATTCGCTAAAATTTTCAGTTATAATGACGTAATACCTTAACGAAACTGTGATTGGTCAAAGCTTTCAAGCGATTATATTAACAATGATAAGGGGGATACGGGGCGGGATTTGATAGAACAGTTAACTATAAATAATGTTGTTGCTCATCTTTAGAAATAGAAGTTTTAGAACTATAGGATCTGTTTCAGAAAACGTTATCAGCTCATTTACGAAACTTCTGTTCATACAAACCTTTCCAACAGCTTGGTTTCTTGTTTGTGAGACGCTTCTAAAACCTGGTAAGTTTTTCATTTCAATGATTTACTAAGCCTGTCTTAGATTTTGGATGTTTATACACAGTGAACTACTTAGTAGTACTGGAAGACTGGCTGAACACTCTAGTTTAATTTTACTGAAATACTGGAACACAGTAGTTTATTTTTATAAAAATACTTGAAGATTTGTTGGAACATTATAGCTTAGTTTTACAGAAATACTGGCTGGAACACTTGTTTAGTTTTACAGAAATACGGAACACTGGATCACTCCAGTTTAGTTTTACAAAAATACCGGAAGACTTGAGCACTCTTTGTTTGGTTTGGCAGAAATACCTGCTAGAACACTCTAATTTAGTATTTACAGAAATACTTGCTGGAACACTCTAGTTTAACTTTATAAAAATACCGAAAAACTGGCTGGAACATTCTAGTTTAGTTTTACAGCATTGATCTTACTAAACACACATTATCCTCAAAGTCTTTTGGTTGCTAAATGTTAAATATTGATACCTATAACGCTTAAATCCGGAGTTTTATTTCCTGATGTTAACACGATGCAGATATCTCAATTTGTAGATCTGCGCTTTAAACAATCTAGGAATGTGAAGATTAATTTCTTGCTGTATACAAAGGATATCAAGAGAACGAAATAAATCGTGATTTTTAAAATGTTAATTTTTTATTCGTGTTTTTGAATAATCAGCAAAAACTTTACCCTATGATAGCAAAAGTGAAACAGACCACTTTTAAGTAGCAAAGGTTTTTTGGTGTGAATTTTACATATGGACGTCTTTCGTAGCATTTGTAATAAAATGATGAACTTCCTTTACTTCCTTCCAACAGAGAAATGAAACTTTCCACGATTCAATTTATGTTTTGCTTGACTTTCGTCATCCTATCTTGCAACTACGTTACTGGCTATCCTCCTGCCCAAGGTCATGATTCTTGGACCACCAATGATGGAAGTTTTGAAGATTTTATGTTTTACCCAAACAGCCTAAGATTGAACCAACCAATAAAAAGAACAGGTAAGTTATATTGATACATATAAATAGCTTAATTGTTTGAATACTGCAGTTTTTATCGTGATATCTTATGGTTGGGGGTGAACGAGGGTAAATTTTAAGAGTTTTTCTAAAGCAATTTTAAGTAGTGCCAAATATTTATCACAATAATGATAAGTGATGTGTTACAGGAGCCGTAGGGGTTGATCTTCCGGACTACATCTTCCACTACAAAGAGGGTTTCCCCAACTTGGCTTTTCTGAAACAACGGATGCTAAAGAGCGGAAGATAAACGATGACTAATCAATATTATGACGTCCTCTTCGAAACGATAATCGAATCTAAGGTCACCTAGCTGTAATGTTTTGTTTTGTTCTGAAGTAAACAAGTTTCGTTCTTAATGCTTGTATCTCGTAAAACTTCATTTTTCACAATGATCTACTACTGCTAGCTTTCCTAAATGATTTGGTAAACTCACCTGCAAGGTATTGTTTTCATTCTTATTAATAAATAAAGAATAACATTTATATACATGCACCCATATATGGCGCAGGGAATTTTTGTGTGGTTGTGTATACTTAGGAACAAACACTACACTTCCATTTAAAATTTGCACATATAAAAAGAACATGACAACAAATCTTAGGAAGTGTTGAACAGAACAATAGAAAAGTTAGAGTTAAAGCGAAAATAAAATTAGAAATTTAATAGAGAAATACTGAAGGATAAGAACATGAATAAAATGTAAAAATAAAAAAGATATTGAAATAACTGTCAGAAATATATTAAAGTCTGTAGAACATATTGAGATTGATAAGACTAGAAATATAATTTACTGAGCAAGAAACTGCTAAGGCTAGGAATGTCCCAGTGCAATAATAATGTGAATGTTGCTAAAGAACGATAAAATGATCTAGAAATTGCAACGGTAGGCTTAAAATTAGAACTGCTGAAATGAAATAAATAAAGACTGCTAAAATGAACCAGTTTCAGTATCAGCCAGAATACTTGTACTCTGACAGATAAATTGAACCAGTTTAAGTATCAGCCAGAATACTTGTACTCTGACAGATAAATTGAACCAGTTTAAGTATCAGCCAGAATACTTGTACTCTGACAGATAAATTGAACCAGTTTAAGTATCAGACAGAATACTTGTACTCTGACAGATAAATTGAACCAGTTTAAGTATCAGACAGAATACTTATACTCTGACAGATGAATTTAATCAGTTTTAGTATCAGCCAGCAGACTTTTATTCTGACAGATAAATTGAACCAATTTCAGTATCAGCCAGTAGATTTAGACTCTTCGCAGTTAGAATGAACTGTACCAACCAGAAGTTTTGCCAACTAAACCCACATCTCTGTAAAATATTTCTAGGAAATTTCACCTTATAGCTACTCCAATTACCACACTCAGGTGACTCGAAGAAAGAAGTTTTATAAGGACTGCTGTAGTTTCTTCACTCACATCGTTTGAAGTGACAAGCTGTACGTAGACTTCTACATTCACCACATTAATAACGCTCGAAGAACACGCTTTACATAGATGAACACCAAGATGTATCTTCTTGAGAGAAGTCTTCAGTTTTTAAGCATAAAGATACAGAAACTGTACATAACAGATATTGTTAAAATTCATGTTCATGATAGAGGAAAGCACTTTTCCCGAAACTAAAACATTTCGTCCAGTAGGCCTTCTAGTAAAGATGCTCATAAGTATTGTGAGGGACTAACATGGCTACTTACATTAACATAGGTTCTTAATATGGTTAACGTAATAGTTACTGGCACTGTGAGGGGTTAACACAATACTTACAGGTACTGTGAGAAGTTAACACATATACACACAGAGGAATAAACATAAATAATCTGATAATACTCTGTTCAGGAAATGAATAGATATAAAAAATAACTGCAGCAAATCAAATACACTTTATCATCCCCATAACCTTTCAAAAGCTTGGTGTTAAGAAGAAAGTACATGAAAGATTTTGTTAGGTTAAGTGTCAGCAGTTTGAAAAAGAACGATGATGAACATGTGATGTGTTGTGAAAACACAGATGTTGGAAAGAGGAGGTGTTGATGTCCTAATTAGTGGAGCATTCCACGAACACATATACTGTACTAAAGCAAACAACTGAAATTGATCTTAGTCTAGTTAATATGTTTGTACAGATAAATTATATGGAACTTCATTCTGATCAAATACACGTTGGCGAAAAAGAGGTTGTTAAAATATTTTGCAGTTACAATTTGTATGCGAACAGTAGTTTATAGAAACCAAATGTATTACATAGTTTCTGGCAAACGCTCGTCATCAGATAGTAGCTCTATCAAATACAGCTTCAAACTTTTTCTAACAACGTATCTGAGAAAGAGAGGAGGAACTGAGATCTGCTATTTCTCTTTACAAACTACGGAACAACAACGCATTTAGATATTGTGTAAGCTACAGTTTGCTCGTGGGAAGATGGAGTTATCCTGCAGCATGATGTCTTTGTTGATAACTCTCGGTTTCAGCATAGTGATATAACCTGTAAATGAAGAATAGTATATTTTCAAAGTTTAGTCCACACTACAAAGACCATACGATGCAATGAAAATAATGCATTAATGGTAGAGAATACCATACAATGCCAAAGCAGAAATTGTTTACTGTCACTAAACTTGGGAATACGATGGAGATTAGATTGGATTAGTTATTTAAGGATTAGGTCAAACCAGCTGGGGATTATATGAAAAAATAAAACAGTTGACTTTCCATGTGATAAAAAAAGAGACATATATTTCAACATTTCAGTATAAAGAGTTATTGTTGTGCAAAGCTACACGATGGACTATCTACACTCTGTACACCACAGGAATCGAACCCTGGTTGTATAGCTTTGTAGGTCCGTTAACGTACTGCTGATCCACGGGGAAACAGCATAAAGACATGAAGCAAGCCCAAGTTCGAAGCACAGAAGACCCTTCCGGTAGCAGTCAAAATCTTAACTGCAACAGTCCAGGAGATTGCATTTTTTAATAGCTGACTCTCATTAGGTTGAAATAATATTACAGTGTATATTAACAAAAAGTATGCGTATTAACAAATTCAACTATTTGCAAACAAAGCATCTGAAATTATAGCATTAAAAAAGTTTCAGTTTTAATTCACTTCTAATTATAAACACATGCACAGAGAAACATTTATCAATCAACGAAATGGGCTAATCATCATGTGCTAAACCTGTGGTCATTCACCAAGACTCAACGGTCTTCAGCAACGTTATCGACTAATATGTTGCCTAGGGTGAATACAACTGAAAGCCATATGTTGCCTGGGGTGAATACAACTGAAAACCCATTGTGTAGCTTTGTGCATAAATTCAAACAAACAAAATCATTTATAAGTTATAAACGAAGAAAAGTTATTCCTGCTTCTTCATTCATTGTTATAAATAGACAGAATTTAGTATAAAAGTTTGAATGCAATTCAATATTTCGTTATTGGAACTTATTAATGATAATCAATAAAAGAGTGCCCGAGTTGTGAATCCGAGAGTTTATGGTTTGAGTTCCACTAAGCAAGCATGTGCTTCGTACTTTGAAGCTATATGAGCACTATAAGAATGACGGTCCAATTATACTATTCGAATAGAGTATACCAAGATTTGGTGGATGATGGATACTGTTAACTGTATGCCTTATCTCTAGTATACCCAGTCAAAATGAAGGACTGCTATATCCAGAGAGCTCTTTGTGTAAAACAGTGTTCCGTAACACATGCGTTACGTTTACTGACACTAGTGTGTAGTGACTGAATTCTAACATATTTTGTATACACTTTATTATCAAATGTCTTTTAAATCTAAAATATTTTAAAATTTATATATTTACTAAATTATGTTTATTTGTAATTAAGCACAAAGCTACACAATGGGCTATCTGTGCTCTGCCCACCACGGGTATCGAAACCCGGATTCTAGCGTTGTAAGTTCGCAGACATACTGCTGTGCTACTGGGGGGCTTACTAAATTAAAAAGAATAAAATAAATGGATGTAAATGTTTGTTACCCACAGCACCAGGAATGACGTCTGGACATGTGTTGTCATTATGATAACTGAACCCATTACCTGTCTGTTACTCTTAGTGTAATACTTAGGTAAAACTAAAGAATATTTGTTGTGTTAAAAAAACTTCTATACAAGTATCAAACAAATATTATAAACACAATCTTCTCGTAGCGTTGCAATGGAACAAAATAAATAAACGTTCTAAGCTACAAACAAATTCATGGTATGTTAGAACTTTAGTTTGAAACTCGACATTTTCAAAGCTATTTCAGCATCGACTTGGTAGGACTTACATAAAAAAATTCAATTGGAATTTAAATTATAATCATTAATTAAAAAGATATTGCTTTTGTTCAATAATTTAGTACATCAATAAAAAGTTGATTTGTAGATAGAAGATGTAAGACTGAAAGCAGGAAGTAAGGCGAATCCTGAAATATGTATGAAAAACCTACACAATTGTTGTCATAGCAGAACAAACTATACTTATATGTTATATAGTGACTAAAGACCTGGATAACTACGAAACGAAAATATAAAAATAAAAACAGAAGCGAAAATGAAATGATGAAAAAAATCCACCATTTCGTTAAACACAAACACAAGTACATAGATCCCACAAGAACACAATTTACAATGATAAATATCAAATGAAATTAAATATCCTTACTTCTGTTCCACATATATTTACTCTACATACACTGTACATTGAAATCACCAAAAATAAAACGAACAGTGACCTTCACGAATATGTCTATGAACTTCCAGAGAATGCACAACAATAATCAATCGTATAACTTACAGAACATTCCTACAATTCAAGGATTGGAGAATATTTCGCATGAACACTTTGAATTCTTGAAAATTTCTAATGCATATCATTAATTGAAAGTTGAGAAACTTCATAAGCAAAAGAACTTTCGAGAGATTGTGTAAATTCAAGAAATGAGCTATTCACATTTCCCACCGAACTATTTTCACGCGGATTGAATATTTAATGAACTTTATTCATTAGCTTGTTTTACATTCGGAACGGTAACGAAATCTGAAGTTCAGATTTCCATTATTCTTTACACAGCTTCCAGTGATCAATGTGGTGTATTAATTATAAAATAACAACAATTTTCTTGTTCGCTAGTACTTTAATAGGTATTCACATTTTATGCGTAAAGTGCATTTCATCTTTCTACATAATATCTGTTCCAATAAGAAATATATCAAAATATGAAACAATGAAAGAGAACATAACATCAAAAAAATTCATTTTGATATTTTTTTACATGGTATTAACTATCTGCTATACTTAGCAAAACCTAAAATCTATAAGGAAGATGGTCAAAGGTTTGCTAAAAGTTACAGTGAAAAATACAAAAACTAAAAGACTTCATGCATATGGATAATCTACCATTCACTAATGTGTTAAATCATTAAAACAGCGCAATTGTTTTTAATTTGAGAAATTTCTGTATACTTGCTGATAGATATGTATAAAAAATAGCAATTAAAACGTTATCCACTTTCACATGGTGTCATGACCTTTGTCCTCAAATTTCAGAGTGATCTCCCATGATCAGTTGAGGACAACAGGTCCAAAAATGTTCCTCACGCCTAAGATATAAAGTAAGAACTGTGTACTTTGAAACCGTTGATGCGTTATAAAAGCAACGATTAAATCCTACTATTCGGTTAGGCAAGACAAGAGTAACCCAAATATTGGTAGTAAGTGCTATTGACTGGCTGCACTTCTTCTAGTCTTTAGTTCAGATTAGGATTGGTTAGCGCAAATTACCCTCGTATATTCAAAAACAAACAAATAATCCACGCTCAAAAGCTCACCCTCACACATTCTCATATATTAACCTATTAATTACTTGAAAAATTAGAAATAACATAAGCATGTTGACAAATATATATATACTGGCGTGTGTATAAATGTTAAAGGCAGAGTGTCGTCTTAAAAACAAATTACCCATCATCCTTTCAATTATAAAACGAGCTACCCTTGTCAACTGCCAAAATCAAAATAATGTAATATTCTTATATAACGATATTAGATTATTTAACTTTGAAAGATGTGGTAAAAATAAATATGTTTACTCTTATGGTTCTATCATTTTAACTAAATACTACAGCTTTAATTTCGACTTTAGGTAAATTTCATTTGATAGATTGTTTAGGCAGAGTATTCATGATGAAACTTAGTTGAAAGAACGGCAACTGCCTGTTGTACAACGAGAAATTATACGAACAAACAGATGGTTTAGCCATGGGATCACCACTCTTTCCAATCCTAGCAGACATTTTCATGGAAGACTTTGAAGAAAGAGCCCTTTCATCCACACATATAAAACCAAGTTTCTACAGACGTTATGCTGACGACACCTTCGTTATTTGACCCCACATTCATGAAAACTTACCAGCCTTCCTAGAACATCCTAATTCTATAGACAACAGAATCCCCTTCACCATGGAAATAGAGGAACAAAACAAACTTCCATTTCTTGACATACTCATCAGCAGACAAGAGAGAACAATCACTACAACTGTATACAGAAAACTCACCCACCCGAACAGATACCTACACTTCCAGTCCTATCATCCAAACTCGATAAAACATGGTATAATCCAGTGCCTAAACAAGAGAGCAGAAAACATTTGCGATCAGACATCCATCGAAACAGAACACCAAAACATCATACAGTGTTTTAAACAGAATGGTTACACCTCCTCGTTCATCAAAAACTCCCAGGAGAAGACCATAACAGAAATATAAACACTACCACTACTACCATTTACATTCCATACCTGCAACATTTCAGTGAAAAACTCAAACGCTTAGCCAAGAAATTCAACATAGACGTCCGGTGGAAACCCTACAAGACATTAAGATTCATTCTGGTGAAACACAAACAGAAACCTATCAACGAGAAACACAAAAACGTAATTTGTGGAATTCCGTGTTCCTGTAATGAAACATGCATTGGAGAAACGGGAAGAAGACTCGCGAGAATAATAAAAGAACATAAAACAGTACAAGACTAATGAAAACACAAAATTCGGCCATTACAGAACACACCATGTCAACTGGACACAAAATAAAACTAGAATAATCGACACAGACAGATTTTGTAAGACAAGAAAAAATTAAAGAGTCACTTTACATTAACACAATCAAACCTTCACTAAATAGAGATTCCGGATTAAAGGTGAGTAATCTGTGGCTACCATTGGTTGAATCAACAGGAAGTCTTTCTACCAACCAGAAACAGGGATAAACCAGCCAATCACAACACGCTCTCCACAATCCACCAGTAAACTATAATGACCAACTATACCTTACACACACTGGCCTGTTTTTTG
>NW_013668806.1:134872-139585 GCF_000517525.1 Limulus polyphemus
AGCGCAAATATCTCTCGTGTAGCTTTGCGCAAAATTCAAAAATAAATAATGAAGTTGTTGTATTTAGATTTAAAGTGTAAAAACATGGAATGACTGTAAACGACATACATCTTTGTACACAACATTTTTTTATTGTATAAATACCCTCTCTTTGTAGATAATCGCCATCTTTGACTAAGAACTTGAGATTTTATCTTGATCGAACTTATGATAAAGCGACGTTATAAAATAGTTATAAAACGGTGAATTTTGAAAATTATAGTATGAAGAAATGTAAAAATCAGTTTTCACTCCATATTTCCTTCCATAATGGTATCAACTTATCCCTAAAGTATTAAAAAAAACGTCGGGTCAGCTATTACCAATAACAGAAATAGTAGAATATTTTATTATCCTAGTGGGTACGTCGTTCGTCATGTACGAAGCGTATTTAAACTGTCGATTTTTAGGCGCCTGTATTCAGATACAGGTATCACTCGATTTACGAAAGGGATACGTTTTTGGAGAACATAAGGTATAACGAAAAACCGTAAATCGAAAACGCTTTTTCATTATTTTAAAGGTATAAAATAAGAGATGCGCCCTTGACCCCAAATTTGCGGCTACATATCTTGAGGGTTGAGGTAAATTACGGCCGATGAAAACCACAGATCACTTCACAATGTCAGACACAAGACGGGGAACAGAGGCTAACGGATTTCCAGACAATGCGACAGATAGATCTTACAGCGGAGAATTCTGTGAAGCGGCTCAATGAAGGAGTGGCGTGCTGTTTGAAATTTCGTTCATAGTACACAGAGACAAGACCTGCGTCCAGTACAGAGAATCACAACTTGCGGCTGAAATCAAATGGTATAAGACAACGTTGCAGCTATCAAATGTTTAGCCAAAGGAGGCGTCCTTGTCAAAGGGTCAGAAGCATCTGACCTTAACCGACTATTAAAGGAATGGCCCCAAGACGCCTTCACACCAAACACCATAATAATACACATACCAGGCACTAAACCTAACTCCAAATATTTTCTCTTATAAAAGTTTTACACCCTCGTATTACAAATGAAGACATAGAATCAGAACTTACATACAATATACCAAGATAGAACGCATATTTTCAAACAGAACACAGAAACTTACCAATTTAACTAACATACACGTACACGAATCACAAGATATCCAGAGCGTAATATCAAATGGTATCATTTTCTGGTATCAGAAATACACAGCAGAACCCACAAAAACACCAGAGGTAGTTGTAACCCAGTGTTACAATTACCAACGCTACGAACATGTGGCAGCCGCAAGTAAAGTTCTCCCACGCTGTGTAGGGTGTGGGGGAGAGTAAACACACAACCACTGTAACTGCCAACAGCAATACACGGCAAACTACAAAATACAAGAACGTCAAAATACGCATAACAAACATACTAAATAACACAAACACAAAAGACACACATGTACGAAATCAGGAAACAAACAGAACACAAAGAAGAACACCTTTGTTGCCAACACCGAAACCTGAAAAGACCATCAACACAATTCAACAATCTACAAAACATACATATGCACAGGCAGCAAAAACACACACCTACACTCAAGACACACCAAAACAAACCAAGAATGTACAAACGTTCAAACACAACAAAATGAAACAATAAGCAAAATAGCATAAAAGAAATGTCTTAAATTTCCAAGAAGAAAAAATAAAGAAGGAAAATAGCAAATAGGAAACCAAATTCTCCTAACAATAGCTACAGTCAAATGTCTGAAAACAAAGAAGATGAAGGAGGAGACACCGAGGAAACCCTTCCCGAAAACAGAAAAAGTAAATTTCAAAACTGAAACCACGTCAAATATCGAAACACCAAATGTAAATGATTCAAGTGATATTGTACAACCTTGAAAGTGGCGGTTTTACTCTCGTCACAAACAAAGAAAAACTCACGATCGACACAAAATAACCTAAACGCAAACAAAACTCACAGCAAATCTAAACCAAAATTTGCAATAATGCTAACAGGGGTACCAGGGTCATACATGGCACCACAAATAGTTACAGAAATAAGAAGCTGCAAACCGCCTGTAAAAATTGCAACCATTAAAGGTCTAGCAAGGGGAGTTGTCCTGATCCAGGGCACTGGTCGCCATGATGACTTCAATGTTTTACTCATAGATTGGCCCAAGGATGCATTCAAACCCGACCAAAACCACAAAAAAGAACGATGATTATAAGAGATATAAATATTAAGATTAGCACAGAACACAACAACAGCGCATTCTCCAAAATTGAGAGAATAACTTCGTCCAGAACCCAGAAACCTACAAACTCCATAAAGGTGACCCTGCAAGAAGACAAACATCACTGATCTGATTAATAACGAGGTTTATACTCTGGTATCAACCCTACACAGTGGAAAATGGGAAACGCCGGCTGTTACAGTCACGCAGTGTTTCAACTGTCCAGCGTACGTTTACGTGTCGGTCGCATGTAGGTCTCTTCTGCGGTGCGTTGGTTGTGGAGGTGAACACCTTGCTTCACAACGCAGAAAAGAAAACACAACACCTAAATGCTGTAACTGTAATGAAGCACATACAGCAAACTATAAAGGTTGTCCCAAGTACAAGCAAATTAAGATACATATATACAACATCAGAAATAACATACAGCCCACACAAATACAAGCAAACCAACAGACAACGACAAGACAAAGCCAACCCCCATAAAATACGCAAAACTCACAATAGAATAACGCAACTGCAGCAAAAACAAATATCACAAATGTCGGAAACATTGCCAAAAGCCAAGAAAAAAACACGGAAACAATCAACAATACTGACAAACAATAGCAATGCACAAGAATATGCGCCAATGATCACAGCTGTAACAAACATGCTTCTTGACTTCGCTGCAGAAGTCCAAAAGCCAAATAATGACACTAACTGCGTGAGTATCATAATTACTTTAACAATACAACGCCCCATACCAATATTTCCAGAAATCATACAAATACGTATGAACAAGAAGGAATACAAATTCACGATCCTTCATGTGAACATCCAAGGGGGACTTGCTTCCAAGAGACATGAGATCGAAGAACTGATGAAAGAAACTGATGCAGATATGATCTTCATAACTGAGACCCTAATAACTTCAAATACAACAGTAAAAATTACTGGATACATAACAATAAGAATAGATAGAAAGGACAATAAAACAGGGGAATCACCCCATGCTAAAAATCAACAATGGCCGTAACTAGCATCAATTTTGTGAGCACAAATGACTGCATATCTACACATGTGACTTTACTAAATAACACAGTTGTTACAGTTGTCGGGATTTACTGCTCTCCCAGTAGAACTATAGATACCAACCTATTAAAAGATATTGTTAACGTAATAGAAACTATATAATAATAGGAGATTTAAATTGTAAACATAATAATTTCGGATGCAGATGTGCTACAGTAAATGGCTCCAGACTATTAAACTTCCTAAATAATACAAATTCTGTTTTAATCAATGATCAAACGACGACCCATTGTTGTACATCAACAAATACAGTACCTCTGAAATCTAGATTTATATATAATTTCTGATGATCTATGTTTAAAATGCACGAAGTTCCATATCGGGCAAGACATAGATAGTGATCACTTCCTGATATGGTCTATCTTCGATCTCACCCCTAATCAAAACAAAGAAATCTATCACCTATATAAAGCAAAACTTCTACTTCTACCAAATTCAATAAGGACAAGTGCCTCTTGGCCTTCTGACTTAGACGAATATTGTCAAATGATAGCTGAGTGTATTACAAAGGCAGCAAACACGGCCATACCGAAACACGACAACCACACCAGAAATAACACAGGAAACCACACAGAAGTATTATAGATCTAATTAAAGAGAGACGTAGGCTACGCATATTATACATTAACACAAGAGATATTAACTTAGAACCACAAATTAACGCATTTAGAAACAAAGTAAGAAATGAGATCAAACAGTTAAAACAGGACAACTTGAACACCTCCTGTGAAACACAAAATGAACAGGAGGACCCAAAACACTTCTAGAAACAATTAAAAAGATGCACACAGAATCATAAACCATCAAAAACATACCTACTACTTATATATAACAACAAAACCGCACATACAAACTCACAAAAAGCGGAAGCTTTCAGGAAACACCTAAGTAAAATATTTTAAACACAAAACGATCCCAATATGGATGACCAATATTAACGTCAGATAAACGCTAAAACTGAACAAAATAAAGTAACTGTTACATCAGCATTCCCTTTAACAATACCTACACAAACACAAGAAATAACGATTACAAACACACTCATAACAAGCGAAATAACAACAACGCACATTTTAAGAAACAGTGATCAAGCCAACTAAAAACAAAGCACCCAGGGAAGATGACATACAAAGTTTTTCTACTAAAAAAAGACTCTCAACTATTACTTGAAAATCTAAAGGCACTTTTTAATCTCTCCCTAATATCCGGGTATATTCCCGTCTATTGGTAGGAAGCGAATATTCTCATGTTTTTAACAGAAGAAAAGCCAGCAAATAAATCGCAGGGCTACAGACCAATCAACCTGACCAGCAGTGTAGGAAAAACTTTAGAATGAATAATAAGTAATAGATTAAACACATCTAGAATGAAATTCAAAATTACGAGATACCAATAACTGTTTCC
>NW_013668807.1:0-2359 GCF_000517525.1 Limulus polyphemus
ATTTGTGTACTCTGGCTTTCTCCCAATTGTTGGAGACTTTCTTCTTGTTTATTTTCTTTCTCCTCCAACCACTGCTGTAGTCTCTCTCTTCCTGTTTCTTTTCTCGTTCTACTTGTTTCTTTTTCCTCCAACAACTGTTGTAATCTCTCTTCTTGTTTCTTTTCTCGTTCTTCTTGTTTCTTTTCTCGTCCTACTTGTTTCTTTTCTTTTTTCTCCAACAACTGATGTAATCTCTGTTGTTTATTTTGCTGTTCGAGCTACCACTGTTGCAGGTTTTCTTGCCACTGTTGTAATCCCTCTTCTTGTTTCTTTTCTCGTTCTTCTTGTCTCTTTTCTTTCTTCTCCAACAACTGCTGTAATCTCTCTTTTTGTTTCTTTTCTCGTTCTTCTTATTTCTTTTCTTTTTTCTCCAACAACTGCTGTAATCTCTCTTCTTGTTTATTTTGCTGTTCGAGCTGCTACTGTTGCAAGTTTTCTTGCAACTGCTATTGTCTCTCTTTTTGTTTCTTTTCTCGTTCTTCTTGTTTCTTTTGCTGTTCTTGTATTGCTGCCATCAAATCTCCTAAGCTGTAGTTTGATTTGCCACCTCTCGTTTCTATCTTCTTCTTCTTTTTTATTTTTATTTTCCATCCCACTTCTGACACCAATTTGTTACATCTGTGTTCGTTTGTTAATTTCCCGTAAAAATTCTTTCCGAAGAAACTTTAGTGATACAAGTTCTTTCTTAAATAGAACTAGTTTATTCTTTTTCAATTCAACTTTGCAATACACTTAATTTCCACAGTCACTTTAACTTCAACACACGCTATAATTCACAACGACTCACGCATTTTACTTGCGGTCACTACCGCTCACTTCATTCGTTTAGTTGTGTCTATATCTTCAATCTCTCTATCTACTACTCTAGTTCCGATTTGATTGTTGGGCTTATATATTAGAATACAGCAAGTCTGGCAAACAATCGAGCCTTCACGAACCTTCTAGATACTCATTACGTGTTACCAGCGTCATGTGACTTCCGCTGTCGTAACAATACTGTAGAAATAACACTCTTGAAGTCGTTTTTTATTGGGCCTATATACGGACGATCAAGTCTTTGAGAATGCTAATTATGATATTTGAAATCAATATTAAAGATGTTTACCATTCATAAATAAGACAAGTAAAATACCCAAAACTGAATGCTGAACTGTCGATTGTATCCACTCTCTTCAATTGACTTCATTTAATTAGATTTGTTACAAATAGAAATTATAATGTACAACTGGTGAACACATTTCATGCAGTTTTTTTTTAATCCCGAAAGTCTAACAGAAGCCGAAATCACAGATAACAGAGCATGCGCACTCGTAACTCCAAAGTTTCTTATTGAAATAGTAATTACTGACACATTCTTTTTAAGCCTGTTTATACTACTAATAAACGACCTTAAATTTGTTATTTTTCTTTAGTTGGACAGTCAACGTTTCGCTTTACAGCTTCTTCAGGAGCGTTCCACTAAAACAGTGGTACTATCAGTTCAGTTACGATTTGTTGAGTATCAGATTAACGGCAACTAACAAATTTGGCATTATAAGGTCGTTTATTATTATTGTTGCGTCAGCGACGTCACGTGACTAGTATCACGCCACGTCCTTCTCGAACCTTCGTGAATAGTCGGGAGATTACTATATTGGGGGTAGTCTGGTATATATAAGACGATCACAACGTGACGGAACAAGGTGTAATTGAATGAGTAAGAATATTGTTGAGCACGTGAGACGTTCGTGGTGAATTATAGCGTTTGTTATAGCGCGACTGTTGAAATTAAGTGTATCGGAAAGTTGTATTCAGAAAGAATAAACCAGTTTTATTTAAGAAAAGACTTGTGTCGCTAAAGTTTCGTCGGAACAAATTTACGGAAAATTAACTAACGAACGGAGACGTAACATTATGTTAGAATGTCTTTTATCCTTCAATATACATTACAGAAATTTAATAATGAGTTCTTCTTAGGCCTAATTTCGAGTATTTTTCTGGTCTTTATTATTTCATTGCCTTTATCGAATAAAATAGATAAGTGATATAACTTTTAAAGAATTTCCGGCAGAAATTTTATTATATAGTGTTACTAGTTTAAATATCTCTACTTTTGTAGTCTTTATACTGTTGCGTCAGCGAGTCACATGACTAGTGTGACGCCACGTTTCTAGAACTATCCCGTACCTTGGCGAATGCTCTAGTATTTACTAGATATAGGGTATATAAAAGAGGGTGACAACGTGACGGGAGAATAATGTAATGTGTGTGTGAAGATAGTGAGTAATTGAACTGCAGTCAGAAGTATTATTGACGTTCGTTGATATAGCGTTTGTTTTAG
>NW_013668807.1:3159-18195 GCF_000517525.1 Limulus polyphemus
ATGAAGTTACTACCACTGATGTGACTGTTACCAATGATAGGGCATTTCCTGTTGAAGTAGATGAGCCCCACGTGAAGCAGAAGCCAACGAGACGGAGACCAGTACGGAAGAAGATATGTCCCGTAAAATTAAGAGAATTTGTTGAATTGTAATTTTGTGTTGGTAATTCTTTACAGTTAATTAAGTTATTGTTAATTGTTATTGGTTTATTGTATGTGGTTATTGTTCGGGACGAACAATATTAAGGAGGGGGCAGTGTTGCGTCAGCGAGTCACATGACTAGTGTGACGCCACGTTTCTAGAACTATCCCGTACCTTGGCGAATGCTCTAGTACTTACTAGTTATAGGGTAATCTGGTATATAAAAGAGGGTGACAACGTGACGGGAGAATAATGTAATGTGTGTGTGAAGATAGTGAGTAATTGAACTGCAGTCAGAAGTATTATTGACGTTCGTTGATATAGCGTTTGTTTTAGCGCGATTGTTGAAAATGTATCGTAAAGTTGTATTCGGAAAGAATAAACCAGTTTTATTAAGTAAAGAACTTGTGTCGCTAAAGTTTCGTCGGAACGAAGTTACGGAAAGTTAATTAACAAACGGAGACGTAACAATACGTTTTCGTCTCAGTATAAATGGTCTTTTTCTATACTTCTGAGAGCACTTATAAAACATAACAAAAAACAATTTCTATCCTAACGGCGTGCATTATAAAGAAGACAAAAACACAATAAAAACTATGATGGTGTAAAAATGCACTCAGTACAATCATTTTCAGTTTTCACATAATGCTGTGATTATGATAATAATACACTGGCTTTACGTACTTAGTTAACTGTACAAAACAAGACAATTCTGAGCGACTGCGCTTTCCATCTTTTCCAATATATATATATACGTGTGTTTATACACTTACAATTATCCAAAGAGTCTTAAGACCAGAAAAAAGCTTGTCTCATCAAAGTTTAGCGTTCCATATTCAACCCAATATACATAAGTTATATGAGGATAAATTTTGCCTTTATAAACAATCGAATACACCCCACATATAGATATATTCATATTGTTACGACAGCGGAAGTCGCGCGACGCTGGGAGCATGTGCTGGAGTTCTAGAAAGATCGAGGAACCTGTCCTAGCATTTGCTAGACGCGCGCTTTTATTGTATATAAGCCGGCAAATAAAGTGACGGCGAGGATAGTTGCAGATAGAGATATTGAAGATATAGACACGGATAATCGAGTCAAGTGGGCGGTAGGCATCGTAAGTAAAGTGCGTGAGTCGTTGTGAATTATAGCGTGTGTTTAACTAAAATGACTGTGGAAATTAAGTGTATTGCAAAGTTGTATTGAAAAAGAATAAACTAGTTTTATTTAAGAAAGGACTTGTATCGCTGAAGTTCTTCAGAAAGATTTTTACGGGAAATTGACAAACGACCAGAGACGTAACAATATGTATAATCTTACATTGTAAGACTTACGTCGCTCATTCAAGAAAAAAATAATTAAATGTTCGACTAAGATATACCTCATCACAATTCGTGGGAACCTGAGGTCTACAAACAGCAATAACTATTCAAGAATTGTTATTGTCAATTCAATATTTGTAACCAACAAAACCACATTATCATTTAAAACAAAATAGCTCGAATTTGATACTATCTCTGTCATGAATACTTTTGCACCACGAGACATACTTTACCAATAATCAGTTAATATTTTTCTAAATCAAAACGACGCTATGGGTGACGTATTGGATTGGCGGTTCTACACGTTAGTTAGAATACAGCTTTTTCTTTTTCTTAATTTTCAAAACTGTTGTGCATGCACTGAAGTGAAAAACACAACGGCAATATATTGCACAGCTTATGAATTTTATGACAATTTCCATTTCCACTAGAACTGAATTAAAAAGAAATAACACACCAACTCTTTAGTGTGTAGGCAAAACATTTCATTTCATTACAGAAACTTCTCTAATTCTACAAACTTAACGTTTTTTATGTAGTACATACTGTATTATAAAAAGTAAAATACAAAAGTTTTAACACCTAAAATCAGCGATAAATCTGAGAATTTATAACGCTAAAATTAGCTTCGATACTTGCGGGCGGCAAGGAACGGATAGCCCATTGTGTAACTTTGCGCTTAACAACAAATTGAAACTAAAGTAATGAGACATCAGTAATAGGCCTATTATATTTTAACACTATACTCCCTATTCAATATCTTAGGGTTTTTCAAGAAGAAAAAGACTGTATAAAATTATTTCATTCACAGTATGTCCAGCATACCCCCCTTTCCGGCGCTGCGTTTCGCTAAATAACAGAGATCATCAGGCTAACTAGGACACAACAAACATACTAGTGGTCGGAATATTACTTATATGGGCCATTTGTTATAATTACAATTGTTATGGTGTAAACGCATTTTCTAAATTGGCGAAGCATAATTGTTAGGGGTGCAACGAATCAGGTTTCCTTCGAATCGAAAGGAAAATGTTTGTTTTTCAATTGAAAAGCAAGGAATATTAATTAAAATGCAGCCAGAATGACACTTATTAGGTAACAAACGTAAATTTTATTTACTAGAATGTTTGTTTGTTTGTTTGTTTTTAATTATGCACAAAGCTACACAAGGGCTATCTGTACTCTTCCCACCACGGGTATCGAAACCCGGTTTCTAGCGTTGTAAATCCGCAGACATACCGCTGTGCCACTGGGGGGCTTACTAGAATGTAAAGGGTTCAATTTATACATTCCATGTATCTAGAAAATGAATAAATAAATAAAATATTGAAAAAATGAGATGATTTCCTATCTGGAATGACAAGGATTTTCTTTTAAACGAAAACATCCAGATAAATATATGTATGGGCAATAAAAAACTTAATTAATCATTTCTTTTATGTTCAAATTTTTCTTAAGAAATATCAGTTTATCAACAGCCTCCCCTGACAAACATGACTTCTGGGCTGTAACAATGTCCCCGGCAGTGGAAAAAACTATTTCACTTGTCACACTTGTTGCAGGAACACAAAGGTATTTCTTGGATATTTGCTTTGTTTCACATTCCACCAATCCACTGTAGTTGATATTAATGGTAAACTGGATTCACACTTGTAAGATAATACTTCAGTTTCAATTCTTTCCATCAATGACTTGGCAGGCTTCATCCTTGTAACAAATACAACCCCAAACATATCCTCCAGTGGGTACAGGCAGATCAGTTGGCAGGTCAAGAAAGTCAACAGCTAGAAGGTCAGACAGAACAGGTTCATCAACATGTTCAATCTTCACATGTCATTAATAAATTACATAAACTGCACTGAAATTCATCTAATAAGACCACATTTTCAAAGTCCTTTGGACAACATTTATTATACAATTCTATTCACTATTAAGGTCATCCCACTATTCAGACCCATTTTTACCACTCTCTTAAGTGGTCTTAATACTGAGATTGCACATATATTCTTATTTATATTAAATTAACGTTAATACTTTCTATAGCAAATTGGTTTTTAATGTTCATGTACCATGACTGTAATTTTTCATGTGAATAAAATACTTCTATTTTTCTGTTGATTAATTTCTTTACAAAACACCTTGATTTGATTCATATATTTTTTTCATTAAGGTCCAGTGTCAGAGAACTAAAAACTTCAATTCTTTTCATGTCTGTTATGTATGGCATGGCCTTAAATCTTGGATTTAGACATGCACTTTCAAGCAACAAGTTCAGAATATCCTGGTCTGTGTACCTGAAAAATTATTTGATATTTTTGTATGATGTAACAGTTTCAAATACATGTAACTTTCTCTCATAGAATTTGATTTGTACATATGATATTATTAAGTTCAGATCCTGAATAAAATTCATAATTGTGCATTTATATTCTTGTATTATTATTATTAATTTAGTAAACTTACCTTTGGTTCAAATAATTTAAGATGGCAGTTTTTACATCTGTGATTAACTGACTGTCTAAATTAGAACTGGCAAGATGTTGCTACATCATAGATTTTAATGGATGTATCATGGAGATGGTGGATGTCTTCTCATCACAGAGAATAGTTGTGATTGTTTTAATATTGTCGAAGAACATTTACCAAAGCTTCTAATGTATTTAAGTCATCTTCAGTCAGATTTAGAATGTCTTCGGAATTTTTTTCACCTCTTTGGTCAAAAGAGCTGCTTCTATTGCACTCTGTTGTTCTAAAAATCTGTCAGTCATGTCAGAAGTTGAATTCCACCTTATGGAAACATCCATTATTAATTTACGCATAGGTAAAGCCAGGAGTGGTTGTTTTGATTTCAAAACTGTAGCAGGAGTTGAGCTTCTATGAAAAAAGCTTACAACACGCCTTACTTTACTGAGAACTTTTTCCCCTTCCTGAATCTTCAATCCTCTATGGGTAGCCAAATTTATAGTATGGACTATGCATCTAACATGCTGCAGATCTGGAAGTTTAGCAACATTAACTATGTTTGCTGCATTATCTGTGGTAATGGTCAGTTTATATCCATTTTTGACTAAGTCCCATTCGATGATGGAATTTTTAATTATCTCAGACAAATTTTGTGCTGTATGGGATTTGTGTAATGTTCTTGTCTACAGAATGTAGTTTTGTAGTTCCCGTTCATAATTTATAAAGTGGGCTGACAAGGTATTATAAGTCTCTGTTGATAGTGAAGTCCATCCATCTGAAGTAAGTGCAATATATTCACATGGTTGCATTTTGCTTTTGACAGTTTTGGCTACTTCATCATACAGCATTGGGATTATTTTCTCTGTAAAGTGAGTCCTGCTTGGAACATCAAAATTAGGGTCCAAAACTAATACCATATGTAAAAAACCTTCATTTTCAACAACTGAATAAGGTCTCATAACCTTTGAAATGAATATGCCAACAGCTTTGGTGATTTGTTTATGTCTTATGCTTGTTTTGGAATAATTATTTTTCATGACATCAAAAAGGCTCAACTGCCCTGGTAATCTCTTGTTTAGTATGGTAGACTTACTTGGGGTTTCTGATGATGAAGCTTGGTTTGATTCGGAGCTTCTGGAAGTAATAGGCGATTCCCCGGTATAATTACTGGAAACGTTTAAAGAGTTTCTTTTCTTCAGGTGCGAACACATGTTTGTTGTTGACTCTTAAATTCGGCAAAACAGTGACGACATACTGTAATAGATGTGTTTGCTTTTCCTTATTTTTCTTTTTTAAATCCAAAATGCTTCCACACTGCAGATCGGCGAGATCACAGTTTGGACAGAGCCTCAGCTATCATGTTAGCCGCCATCTTTGTTTTGTATTCGAATCGATTCGAAATCCGGAACTGTCCATTCGAAAACCCAATCGAACCCTTTTATTCGCGAATATTCGTACTTTCGAATAATCGTTTCAGTCATAATAATTATATTTAATTATACTTGGTATAAGGCATTAGTATTAAGCCTATTAAAGTTTTAACACTGCATTCTTCATCTATTATACACTTTTCTTCCTGAAAAACCTTAAGACACTGAATAAAGAATGTATTATTTAAAAACCTAAAGTCAGCCTGTAATGATCTTAAGCTCATTATACTATACAATGCTATTACTGTCACATTGTTTACCGCCCTCTTTCACTCTAATTATTGGTATCAAACACGTTTAATAAAAACAATGCTACAGCACAGTATTCTCTGCATACATAAATTACATTTGGTTTTTGCAAGTATTGTTATCTTAGGTCAGGCGAGGCCTAGTTTTTAGCGTGTTCTCTGCGTACAGAAATTACATTTGGATTTTGTAAGTATCTGTAGTCTAGGTCAGGTGTGGCCAAGTTTTTAGCGTGTTCAGACTGTGAATCTGACAATCAATGGTTCACAACTCGTTGCCGAAAAAAAAAAAAAAGATGCTGTTGATGTGCTGTTGAAAATTTGCGTGAAATTGCGAAACAAGCCTTTGTCTTCTACATTCATAAAAAAAATCGTTTAAACATGATTTTAGTTTTGTTTCTTGTTCTGGTGGTGTTTTACTGAACAATTGAAATATTTCAATCCTAATTTTTTATTTATACTCTTTATTTCAGTTTATTTTCTGTTATACCTATCGAATATTAACAATGAAATAATTGCTTGTGGAAATAAAAGACAATTAGGATAACAACTAAAACTGCTAGTTTCTGACACAATTAAAAACTTCAGGTTTTCTGAATGAATCTAAAACAGGTTTTAGACTGTTAGTTCTTAGAACCCTTTCACGTGTAAGGACTTCTGAACCACCTTCCTACCAGTTTCAAGAAAGGTTATATTCCTTTTAATGGCGTAGTGTTCTCTTCAATGTACAGAGTGAGGCAAAAGTTACTACACATTTGGTGTTATTGGTTAGTACTAAAGAAAATATTACAAAGACAATTTAGACCAATTCAATTACTGTTCGTTTCAGAGTAAGACTCTAGAAACTGTCCTAAATGAAACAACTGTATAATCTAGTTTGCTCCCCCCCCCCCCTGTGGATGTCTGCATGTGTGTTCAATTTCTAAACCACTGTGTTCTACACTTCACATGTCTTACATGTGTTTTACCATGTACTTTGGTTATCTTCTAATCGGGTAAACCAGTGTGATTGTGATTTACGCTTTTAATACCGTTGCACTTTTGATGTTGTGTGCTTGCCTTTCTGTATTCTATTACAGTGGGTAACTTCTAACCCTTGCATGTATTCCAGTGATCTACCACCACGGTTACACTCTGGTCCTTATATTACTGTGTTTTTTCACAGGTCTTAACTTCTGATCATTGATTTCTGTGTTCTTGTATATTTTATATCTGTATTCAAACTGATCTAACACACTGTTTGCTGTCTAAAAGAGAGTGTTTTGTTCAACATTTATATCATAATAGCTTCTTCAATATATACACCTATGTTTTTTCTATCACTTACTCTTTAACCGAATATGTCTCCTCCAGTTTGTGTATCCATGTTACTCCAGTTTGACTAGCTTCTTTTAATTTTTGTTTTTCACACTGAACATTGATCACATAATAATAAAACCTACGTGTTAAAATTGACATAAGAATAAGTTTCTTGATTAAATATGTATTTATTTCTGCAGCATTTAGCAAAATTACATTGACTTAGCAACAGTATCAGGATAAAATCATTTTCTGGGCAATAGTATCAAGATAAAATAATTTTCTGGGAAACAGTATCAGGGTACAATCACTTTCTGGGCAACAATACCAGGATACAACCCCTTTCTGGACAATCACTTTCTGGTCTTTTAGTTGACCACATGAGGAGTTTCTTAGTTATGAAAAACTGTAGGAACAAAACATTTAAACATTTTCTTCAGTAAATATGTTCAGTAATCATCAGTTTAAGCTTGATAAGATTAAAACAACGGCTCGATTTTTATATTTTCTGCTAATCCAGATATGATAAAAATTTCCAGTTTCTCTCCAACATTTGTGTGTATGTTAAAGTGTCTATTTCATTACCTTGGTTACCTTCTTTATAACCTGGGTTTTCACTCCCATACTGCATTACGCCAAATAACAAAAATAAATAGGATCAGAGGGCTTTCGCTTCTAGTTTCTTATAAAAATGAAATTCAACTAGAAAAATATGCGTAACATCTTCCAAGTGAGTAAATAATTAACAAGTAGGAAAAAAAACAAACATATCCTCACAATAATCTTAAAGTTTATTTCTACGTGATTCAAAATCCTACCAAAAGACGGCAAAAGAAAAATAAGCATTTAAAGTGTTACACCTCCCCCTAAAATCCTGGTGCTTTAGTTAGTATCAGCTTGTGAAGCTCTTTAGCATTGGAATCCTATAAATGCTGATATTAACACAATCGACATGCAAAATGAAACGACTGAACGAAATTGAATTTATCAAACAGACGACGCCAACTAAAATGAACATCATTAATTAAACCTAAACAATAGGATTTCTTTTTCCCCCTATTCATTCACTAACGTAATTTGGTTAGTTTAATATAAGTGTAAGTGAAAACACCATATATTATGGAAACATATTTACGTATAGCAATGAAAAGGCAAAAAGTTGGCATGTTTTGTATGGTGATTATTCTTGCCGTTTTACTTATGCGACACAGTTATACACATACATTTAGCTTCGTCATCCAAAGCAACAATGGCTATCTTTTAGGTATATAGAGCCTGTCACCATGGTAACTGATAAACAGTTAGGAAGTGAGTTACCCAACTAGACACAAGGTTTACTTTATCTAGATATTGCTGATGTCAAAGAGCTAAGTTCAAGGGTGTTGTTTAATGCTTGATAAGGGAATAATAATTATGAGTACAATGACGAAAATGTAGTACATCTTTTTGAATAAAAAATAGACCAGATGACATTCGTTTCTTAGTATCTTGAAGATACAAGTTAAAAAAAAGAAAATAACGTAAACGACAAAAATTCATTAGTATAGAATATTCAAGGTGAAAGTTCAAGCACTCTGAAAGTATGAGTTTCTTTGTTTGTTGAATTTCGAGCAAAGTTATATGTGCTAGTCATTCCTAGTTTTAAAGTAATAGACTAGAGAGAGGGGCCAGCTAGTCAACACCACCCATCAGTAATAGGACAATGGAATATGACAGCCACTCTTATGACACACCCACATCTCCAAAATGCGGATAATGATTTCATTTTATATATATATCTTTAGCGGTTAAGTGACGCGAGCCAAGAAGCCTCAGATCCAAAGTTCAACAAAGTAACTACTGCGAAAAAGAAATACATATTAAACGACAAGGGATCAATTATACATCATGTAGCACCTTTTTAGAGAAGATATTACAATCACACAAAACATTTCAATAGTTTTGAAACGCATATCGTTTCCAAAAGAAACTCATACGCTCGTTCTGTCCCAAGCAAGTTGTAACGATATTACACAGTCAACATATTTTGCGATATATAAGTGGTCTGTTTCATAACTGTGAGTAAATACACACGTTTTCCTAAGTTTACATATGGATTGTTTGTTTGTTTGAAGTTAAGCACAAAGTTACACAATGGACTATCTGTGCTCTTCCCACCACGGGTATCGAAACCCGGTTTCTAGCGTTGTAAGTCCACAGACATACCGCTGTGCCACTGGGGACTTACATATGGAAGGTACAAAAAACATATTCTACTAGGTAATTGAATACACACGAACAGTAGGCGTCGCTAGACACTTAAAAGATTTGGGGCTTGAGCCCATAGACACGGGAAAATTCGGTGTTTCAGTATGATATTGATCATAGTTTTTCTATTCTGATTTTTTAAGACATCAACTGAGGGCTCGTGGCACTGTCAAATAAAATCGGGACATGAACCCCGTGTGATAGAGCCTAGCGACGCTTCTGTACACAAATACTGATACTGCATGCATAAGAACAATGTTGCCTATTGTTAGAGTTCTTGAGAATGTTGTTAGAATAATAAACTGAAATTATCACGTGTTTTCCTTGTATAAATATAAGATACATCTTTTATATTCATTTATATTAACAACCGAAAGGTGGCTAGAAAAGGATTATATAAAAATATAATTTGATGTCTGCTATAACATTAATGTTATGTAAATTTTAACCTGTTTTTAACGGTATTAAAGTACGTTTTTGTCACATAACTTTATCTGTGATGCAACAATTTGAATTCGACCGAAATTTTTTTAGCACTGAAAATTCATTCGATTTTAAAGTGATAACCAAAATAATGAACAAAGCGTTGAAGTTGGTACAAAAAATGATGATAAAATAAATCACAAACGTTTTACTCTTCGGAGATGATGAACAAAACCATTTTAAAGTTATATTTTTAATAACACAATTGTTGCCAAATGATATAAAAGAACAGTGTAATTTTATATTCCAGGAACTGCCTTAATCCAGTTAGTAAGTAACAACGACAGTAAAAAAATAATAGTTAAAAATATTATTTATATATGAACGTAGGAATTTTATCAACTGTTATTAAATGTATATACGTGCAGAAATGCATCAAGAATAAAACTATATATAGTAACCGTGTAAAAAATATTATGTCAGCAAACGAATAATGTATTTGCTTTTCTTGCATTCTTTTAGAACAGACATTCCCAGCCTGGGGTACATAGGGGTCTGAGAGTATAACCATGGTTTACATTTTACATGGTGTTTTAATCTACAGTCAGACAAAGAGAGCAAAGTGGCTCACATAAATATACGCTCTTTAGACAAAAAGTTGTGATCATGGTGAACGTTGTGATGTTATTGCTGTGCTACAATATAACTCATGTTTTCAATAAGTAATGTAGAACATAATGTTGCGTCAGGAGGTCACGTGACTATTGTCACGCCGCCTATTTTCTGGGAGTATCTTGTTCCTTCGTGAATGCCCTAGCATTTACTAGATATATGTTTTTCTGGTATATAAATAGGACGCTCACAACGTGACAACAATAATGTGTGTGTAGATAGTGAGTAATTGAACTGCAGTCAGAAGTATTATTGACGTTCGTTGATAAAGCGTTTGTTATAGAGCGACTGTTGAAAATAAGTGTATCGTAGAGTTGTATTCGGAAAGAATAAACCAGTTTTATTAAGTAAGGACTTGTGTCGCTAAAGTTTCATCGGAACGAAGTTAGGAAAGTTAATTAACGAACGGAGACGTAACAATAAGCAATATAGAACACCCCCGTTACAAATCAGCTGATAAACTAGGGATCAGCCAACTGGGCAAGCTCTCCTTCCTCCATTAGTCAGAATGCCCAAGGGGTACAGAGGAACAAAAAGGTTGGGAATCTCTTTTAGAATCAAGGAAGACAAGAGATGCGTGTTTCCACGGGCATGTGGAGTACCCGTATCAGAAAATTCGCGCCCCTGGAACTGAATATTCAGTCATGTAAGTACGTACACAGTTATTTGAATAGGTAGAGCGATGGGTGTGCTGTCTCTGCGAGATTACAGTATGAACGGTGTAAATCTTATATTTTACGACGCAAGAGCTGTTCTCTTGTGTTTCATATAAATAACGGGTACATTGGTTAGGAAGAGACACGGTTAACTCTAACAACCATTAACGTAAAAAAATCACAAATACATGTAGTTCTAAAATATTATGTATTTTACGTCCGACCTATGCTGTAGTCGAGCTGATTATAAATCATAATTGTGCTATAATTTTTTTTATACATTCACATCACTATCTGTATGTTATTGGACAAAACTAAACTAAAACTTTAAGCAAGACACCACCTGAAGTGACCCCCAATGGCACAGCAATATGTCTGCAGCTTACGACGTTAGAAACCGGGTTTCGATAGCCTTGGTGGGCAGAGCACAGAAAGCCCCTTGTGTAGCTTTACGCTTAACTACAAACAAACAAACCAGCTGAAGTATATTGTATTACTTTCAATGTACGTGGCTCATGTGCATTTTATATTTTATGCTATAACGACTGAATACAGGAAATTAGAGCTTTAGAATTTGGGAAGCTCCCATGTACATGTTTTAACGTAGATCTTTTAACCCAAGAAATCGACTAAAATATATTACGCTCAAAACGTTTGTTTATATGTTTGATAGGTTATAGTATAATATTATTTTAGGAAATATAACGTAGACAACTAATGAATGTCATTCTAAGTCAGTATTTTATGCGAAATCGTACATCAGCATTCCAGCAAAAACACGGCCTGGTGATTAGGACTTTCAGACGTTGGGGCGTTATAATTTGATTGTCAGTTGCTCTATTCGTTGGTAAAAGAGCAACCCAAGAGTTGGCGGTGGGTACTGTTGACTAGCTGCCTCCCCTCTGATCTATCACTGCTGAATTAGGGACGGCTAGAGCAGATAGTTCTCGTGTAGCTCTGCGCGAAATTCAAAACAAACAGTAGAAACAGGGTATTTAGGTATACTGTAAGCTAGCGAGGTTGACAAAAAGAAATATTCAGGAAATTTATGTTCTCCGAAAGCCATGTCGTAATTGTGTTCACACTAACTAGCTAAATGTGTGTAATAACTAGTCTTTTCACTTAAGACTACTTCAATATTCTACTAGAAGCCAGACGATAGGTTCAGCAGGTGGATGATTGCACACAGTCGGATATGCTTAATCCACATCTACAAGAGAACAACAGGAAATGTTACCTTGATTCAAATGCTTGTGGTTCTAAATTGTTATTTTTACCGCCTTGCACCTCATCAATCAATATATTATATGGTATCAGAAGGGCTGATTACAAAATTTGTGACATTGACCATACGCTGAATATCCTGTTACAAGCGTGAATATGTGCAACTGGATCTCTAAACCCAACCAATCACTGGTGATGCTTGGGAATGACTACTGGAGTATATAGAACAACACCCTGCTTCTGATGATGGGTATCCTACAGGATACACCTGTAGGTATTGTATAGAGAAATTTCAAACAAGAATACTTCCACTACGCTGTATGTTAAATCGTTTAACGTTTGACTCGGTTCACTCGGAAGTGAATCAATATGAAAAAGTATTGATTCAGCGGACAAAAACATTCCAGGTTGTAGTTAAAATTAGGGCAGTGGCTGAAATATTACCTCCTAGCCACACGGTTAGCAAGGTGCAGGGCTCAACTTTTCATCTCCATTTGTCCTTGCAACAGACCTTTAAAAGGTTACCCAAGCCTGAAGAACCTATTCCAAAACATGGAAAGCTATTTGTATTGTTGCACAACGCACCTAGTCGTAAAAATGTAGTTTGGCAGGATATAATTGACATGCATAAGGTGTATTCGGCTCTTTTCAAGTTGAAAGAAATTATTTAATTGTGTCATAACATTAATTTATCAACATCAGCATCAGGGTTAGAATTAGACCAAAGAATAACAGAATTTGTCTGTAGAACTCAATATTGATACTAATGAAGCTAAAATTGTTGTAGACTAGAAGAATGATTCTGAAGTATATTGCGAGTAACTTCCTGACAGAGAACCCATGATCAGAAGAATTGCACAAGAAGAGGAAGCAGAGATGTATCAAAACTATACTTTACAGATACTACACGCTCCTAGGGAGAACGAAAGGGCAACTGATCTTTACCAAATGCTATGTATTAATGAATCTGCCATAGAGTCATGCTGCAAGCAGTAAGATGTATTGTTTTTCCCAGACCTTTTCTCATATAGTAACAGTGGGCAGCATCAATCAAGGGAAGCACATCTCGGTGATTCAGACTATATTAAAACTATAATGCAGTCACACACATTGCTCGACTTAGATTAGATCAGCAATTTCTGTTCTACCATCTTCATCATTTCACCATACGCCAGTTACATAGTGGAATCTCACAAATTAAAAGTTATTCACCAACATGAAAAGTTGACAGTACTCGGAAATGTTAGAAAATCAAGAGCTTGAAGGGGATTTGATCAGTATATTTACTGGCTTACGAAGCAGTACTGGGTACGACCAAGAAACGATCTAAATGCACTGACTCTGCATTATGGTCCAGCTACTTGATTTCTTACTATGAGTCCTGCTGAATGCTTGTGGGATGATTTGGACGAATATTTACGTAAGATTAATCCTTCTGAAGTGGCTCATATATCTACAAGTGCGATGGTTGCAGCTGATCCAATATCAGCTTCTACATTTATCGATAACAAGTTTAAAGGAATATTATAATTCCTTACATCAAGTGATGCTCCTATTGGCACAGTCACCCACTATTTTTGGAGATGAGAATACAAAAGATGTGAATTACAACATTTTCACCTACAGTTGTGGATAGATAGTGATCCTGTAATTGCAGAAAACACAGTTGAAGAAACTGTCGCATTTATTTCGAAATATGTTACTTGTCAAATTTTTTAAAAAAGCTTATACCCAATATCGAACGAAATAGTATCCAAATATCAGTCTCACCATTGCAACAATTACTGCTTAAGGTCAAAGGAAACCAAATCTGGTATTATAAGAGTTTGTTGATTTGATTTTCTAAGACCTGCAAGAGAAATATTATATCTTCAGAAAGTTGTTGAATCGGTAGACGGAAAGAAAGCATTGATTGCCAATTGATGCCTACACGATCTTCCACACAAAGATAATGAGCGTATGATAAAGGACTACAACCCCGCAGAGGTGTTTAATTAGAAATGTAATATGGATATGCGATTTATAGGAGAGAATTCGACGTTTCTAAATTGGTATATACAAATTAATGAAACATCTATAAAAATGCTTAACTGAAAATCATCTAGGAAGTAAAGAGCTTGTAAATGTGTTCCTGTAAATTAGTTGTCACAAAATTATGTACAAATTATCAAAACACTTTTAATTATTTACTTCTGATCAAAGCAAGATTTCTACACGCTCAGAACTAAAAATCAACACTTAGTAAAGAGTATAGCTAATTCAATATATTGTTCAAATTATATTACTAATAACGATTAGAATTGTGACGGATTTATTATGATACATTTATTTTAATATCAATGTTTGCTTGAATTAAATTTATATTTACATGTTTACATAACTTGTACAGTTAAATATGTATTGCGAAACTCCCGCCTATTCTGTAAAGTTGTAGAAGATTCTCGAGTGTAAGAATCAACAATATATGTATGTACGTAAACGCTTAATGTATCTTTGTATTGTTATGTAATCTGAATTTTCTAGAAACTTTCCACACGCCTGTAAATATAACCAACGCGACGCACCAAAAAAAAAGATCATCTATTATTAGTTTGCTATAATTAGTGTTCTATAAACTTCGGAAGCTATAACTGTGATTGTTATAACACTTGTCAACTGGAAAACTTCAGATATCTGACCAGGAGTATTTCCAAAGTTTAAACATTACAAATCATTTAACTTCAGTGGATTCTCATCGGACATTAGTATTTTTACGAAAATATTATATAACTTCACAGTGGAAAACTCGACGTGTGTGGCTAGTGAATAAGGAAGGACAAAGCTAGTTAGCTCCTCCTTAAGCGAGTCGTACTAACATCAACTCGTAATTAACTCGCTCATCGTGAACTCTCTATAAGATATCAAGAAAGTT
>NW_013668807.1:18423-19508 GCF_000517525.1 Limulus polyphemus
AATAGTATATATATATATATATATATATATATATATATATATCGGCTTTTACTTAACTGCTAAATCCAAAGTACGATTTACTTACTAAATTTAAAGTATCATTCAACTCAATTTCAGGCTATTTGAAATTCTAATACGTAACAGAATACAGTAGCTTTCTTGTTCAGGTCTTGTTTCTTCTTAATAATTGGTTTTCAAAACACTAAATTTAATACAATTTCTACGCCTACAAAAGAAATGTGTTTCCATATAAATTACTCATATCCACAACCATATTAAACCATTGAGTAGTCCTCCATTCCCTCACATCTTCATGTAACTTTCCAGTCAGGTTTGTAACTTGACAAGAAAATTACACGACGAAGCTCACCACCACCGGCTAAAACAATTTTCATTTGACTCTGTTTCTTTGCCTACAAATATTCAAATATTCTCTCACAAACTATTTAACTCTACCTCTCTATGAAGTAATTAAACTTGATATTTTTGTATGAGTATAAGTAATATCAGTCTCTTCATTTTCCAAAACATATGATCAAAACGCTCAAAATGTTGGTTCTGGATAAATATAATAAAAAAATATAAGTAATGGTTTCGGGTTCTTGTGCAAATTGGATTACATAACAAACAGATGGCACTTTACGTCTTGTCCACATTATTGTTATTATTGTCAAGTGATATTCGACAATATACGTTTGTATTGTAAACAGGCTGTGCTTTACCTGCAGTACCCGTGTCAGTTGTGTTATACTACACTGAGTGATAACAAGTAAATAGGCACCTAATTTTTCGTCATTTAACTGATTTATGCTATTCTGCGAAATTTGCCGCTGACTTATTCCACCATCTGCTTGACCAACTATCCTTCCTCTAACAAAATCTGACAATTCGAGAGAACCTTGAGTTCTAGGCATGTTGTAGCACAAGATGATTAGTGTGCGGACCATTTTAATTTATATAGTGCTCTGTGAACACAAATTAGGTTTTGGGAATCCCGCTTTCGACAGTCAATAGAATCATCGTGCAGTTCAGGAAACACGGCAAGGAAACAATTGAGCAGCGTCCGGGTCGTCCTGGTCCATCGG
>NW_013668807.1:20508-37261 GCF_000517525.1 Limulus polyphemus
AGATATACCAATTCATGTGAATATGACTGAAAATTTTAATTTTTTTCTGAAAGGTAGTGTCTATTTACTTGTGACCACGCTGTGTATTTGACGATATCTCTTTGGGAATCTGTCGCCATTCATATGTATCTGTTCAATAACCCAACCATGTAGATCTGTGCTTTTGCTGCCATCTGTAGACAACAAGTGGTAGTAAGATTATGGCATCTTAAATTTTACATTATTATCCATTTCATTTTCACATTTACTTCTTACTCGCTTTAGTAGATGGCAGCATTAGCAGCATATGCAAGCGTTTCCCAAATTATTAGCATTAAATGCATTGTAATTTCTGAAACAAACACAGATGAATTCTGATAATTAAATTATGATGTTTTATCATATAATTTAAGAAATAAAAAACCAGAACATGAAGTAACAAATCTGATTATATATTCTTAAAACCGTCATTGATGTCTGAGTATCATGGTTTCTCATAGTATAAGTAAATGTAAAGGGTTCTTAAAACATGTCTGGGATTACTTTGTTATTTCTAATACTTAATATGATTATTAGTCTTTTTGTTTTGGAATTTCGCGCAAAGCTACACGAGGGCTATCTGCGCTAGCCGTCCCTAATTTGGCAGTGTAAGACTAGAGGGAAGGCAGCTAGTCATCACCACCCACCGCCAACTCTTGGGCTACTCTTTTACCAACGAATAGTGGGATTGACCGTCACATTATAACGCCCCACGGCTGAAAGGGCGAGTATGTTTGGTGGTATGCGGATTCGAACCCGCGACCCTCAGATTGTGAGTCGAGCGCCTTATCCACCTGGCCATGCCGGGCTCGAATTATTAATCGTTTTTGATATTATTTTATACGTATGCATGCTTTCTGCATTAGATAGCTATGTATCTGTATGTCCAACTTTATTTAGAAATCATTTGTAAGTGAACATCAGACAAATGAGGAATGGACCTAATGATTTATGGGAGAATTTGTACTATAGTTCATATAGTTTACCATATTCGAAATAAACGCAACAAACGTGCAAGACATGCAGGTTTGTTTGTTTTTCGTTTTTTAAGAATATGTGCGAGGATCCCGCTTTCTTTTTTTTTTTTTTGTCCGTGTCATTTGTTTATAAAACATTTTAAACAGAAATAACAGACATTGTGTTTTAACGCCCCTATATCTATTTCTTGTGTCTAAATCAATGTGTAAAAAGTCAGTTATAAAGAAAACAACATGCATTGGATAAGAGTGAACATGACTGAAGTTTCTGTAAAATATTCATAAAGGTTCATAACTCAATATGAAGTACTCTGAACATGACCCAAAATAATGGATAGTTGTATGAACAAAAGAATTGTTTTTCTTTGACTGTATAATGCTTGAAACTGATTTTACTCTCCAATTACTGCTTTTAAATAGATATACAAATAATACATATATAATGTGATGGTCAATTTTCTTTGGTAAAAAGGTAGCCCAAGAGGTGGCGATGAGTGGTGTTGACTAATTATCTACCCTCTAGTTTATCACTCCTAAATTATATACCAGGAAATTAGTTGAAATAATGTGAAATATTTATTAGATTGATCTATCTTTTCGTATTCATTAAAACTACATTACTTTTACACGCGTTTCTTTTTAATTAAATATTTTGTTTGTCCTCATTTTAATAGAAAAAGTTAAACCCAAATATTTATAAACCATTAGTTATGTGAATATAGGAACAGCTATTAATCAATCTGCAAAATCAACAAGCTATCCTTGTATCACAATAAATATACATGTATATATAATTCCATTACATAACTCCACTGTGGAGTGTAGAGAAAATATACTTCATTATACCTAAATATTGACAGACCGAACATGGCCTTGTGGTTAGCTCGTTGGACTGTAAATCCGAGGGGTCCATTATTCGTATCCATTTATCGCCAAACTGCTGTCTGCATTTTGGGGCTGTGTGCGCATTATAAAAACGACGGCCAAATTCCATTGTTCGATTAGAGTAGCCCAAGAGTTTGGCAGTGGATGTTGTTGACTAGCTGCTTTCCCTGTAATGGGGGTGGGGGCTATCACAGAGTAGCTTTAAGCGAGACTTAAAACTAAGGAAACTTGACAGTATTTTGTCACCACATTGACAACTTTCATCTGTTAATAACATATAATTTGTATTTTTTGTCTCAAATTATTGATATGCTTTCTAAATATTGATACCAAAATTGATCGACAAGTTTTCAGCAAACCAATATCAACTAAAGCATTTGTCTGTCCTGATTGAAGATACACATTAATGGTAGTCTACATTATTTGAAAATGTTATTTTTAGTATAGCATGTGCAAGTACCGGCATTATTTATATATTTTTAATACAAATAACATTTTTCTGTACGTTTTAGAACACTGGAGTGGTCGTTCGACCCCCACCCTTCTACTGGATATCTATGCCCCTGTCTAAGCCATGAACTTTTGTTTCTGTGGTAAATATGAACCACGTTTCAAAGCTCTCTCTGAGAAAAAATTCACCTTAATTTTTCTTTATTCTTTTTATTTTATCAAAACATGGCTGAATTAATGTAACTGCTTTACAAATTTAATTGTATCAATTTAAGTAAGAAACCATTTGCTTCTTATTTTAAATTAAACTAAAACTGTCTAAACAAGGTTTAGTTTTTGTTAGAAACTTTGAAAACGTGGTTTGACTCTTAACAGCTCTTCGTGTTAATTACATGTGGTTTACCGTAACAGCTGAAATAACTATTAATTTTACCCTTCCATAACTACTATAAATATCCTTGTAATAACGTATATTCAGCTTTTGTGTGTGTGTGTAGATGTTCTGCATGTAACTAATGACGTCCTTGTAATCCGGATGTCAAAAGATCGTAAACGTATACTACTCATTTCGCTCAGTAAAGGTTACATACGACAACGGTTATTACATAAAAGCTTGTATCACTTTGGCTATGTCAGTTCCCTGGTGGGGAATAAGCCCATCTTAAGGGGTGACTCAGATACTCGTACAAATTGGTATTAGTTGGGGTTATCTCCCTTGAATGTCATTTAGAATAATTGTTGACGTAGGTAATACATGAATTATGGGATACTGCACTGAGTCCCCTCTGTCTGATTTGAAAATGCGGTATAGCATTTTCTTGCTGTCCTTGTCCTATTGCAGACGTATTTTGGAAACCACAACAGGAAATAAGAAGCTAGCCGGTTTTGTGTTAAATCTTACACATTCTTGTAAATAAAGATTATTCTTATCTGTTCACTTTTGTTTGTTTTGTTTTTCTTTACTTACGTGTTGTTTAATCTCTACGTAATATTTTCTGAACCTGAACTCTTGGCTACCTGTTACATGGACATCAGAGTAATTGAATACCAAATGGTGACATTACTACAGATATAATTTTATCAAAATCGTAATTATTTTATACTATCTTCTGATAATTAGCTTTAGCAGCAGCTCAACTAAATACATTAACACTTTGAAGTTTGTTTGTTTCTAGTTAAGCACAAAGCTACACAATGGGCTATTTGTGCTCTGCCCACCACGAGTATCGAAACCCGGTTTCTAGCGTTGTAAGTCCGCAAATATACCACTGTGCCACTGGGGAGTATGTGACATGGAGTTGGTTGGCTTTATTGGATTGTAGCTGAGATGACAGCGGTTCCATTAATGCAGAATATTTTGGAATAAGGCACATTGCATAGATAGGTTGGAAATTTTCTAAAGTTGATTTTAAAAAATGGGTTTTTGTTCGATTTTCTCTGTTTGAATGCTCAGACAATGTTTCCAGAGCTTCTATGATAGTTTCATAATGCAAAGAAAAAAGTCTGATGCTTTGATGGTTAGCTGTCCATCGAGTAGCACAAAAAAGTGATATCTTCACACTAAGTGTACTTTGGCGTAAAGGGCTGTTGCAAAAAATAAAAACTAATAACTTCATGCATAATATCGCATGTATTTTTGATTGCTGCAACTGATGATTGATCATTAATAACCAAATTAAGGCAATGAGCAGAACAGTGAACAAACAATGCCTTGGATAATGTTTCCCGAATTCGTTTCTGAACGCCTGATATATAACCGGCCATTGTTGATGCACCATCATATTCTTGCCCAATAATCATATCTCTGTTTATACCAATTTCGATAATGTACGGTAAAATATCTTCCGAAATAGACTTTGCATCCACATTTTTCATTGCAACAAAACCCACAAAGTTTTCAGTTATAGTGGTGGTTATTTTTATGTATCTTAAAACGATATTTAGTTGTTCTGTTCCAGAAATATCCGCTGATTCATCTACAATCACTGATATGTATTGGGATTTGTTAGCTTCTACCACAATTCTTGAAATTATTTCATTTGCAGCCAAATTGGAGTATTTCAGTTTACATTTTTGGACCGGTATATTTAGCATTCTTAGCAAAATTATCCATGTGCTTTCTTAGTTCTACATCTCCAGCTTCAACTAGAAATTTTATGAGTTCACATAAAACGCCACCATCAGCTGCGTGTCCATATTTTCTGCACAAAATAGAATGGAATTTACTATTCCATAAATTATTTTTCTGTTGGCTGCCATTTTTCTGTTGGTTAAAAGCCACCGAGCGTACAGAAAATGATCTCTCTCTCGTACTGCATGTCAATACCTTATGAAAATTTTCTACTTCTGATCTACTTTTCTCAATCCTTTCATTAGCTCGTCATATTGAGTATAGTGGCTGTGGTGTTGGCTTTGGTCCAAACATTGGCCACTGCAGCTAAAGTCGATGGTGAAGATGGCTCGCCTATACAGTAGGGATGTGGATACTCCTTTTCTGAACACTACTAGGTGTTGTAATCGAGGATTGGTGACCACAACCACTTCTCATTACCCTGAAATAATACCAAGGTTTGAAATTGATGCAACTTGACGACGTCTTCTGTTCTACTCCAATTTTTTCACTAACTGGAGAACAAACATTTCTTTCTTTATAGCTTGGTTGCTCTAATCAGAGAGTGCTTTTCAACTTGGTTACTTCATCTGTTTTTCCTCTCTTTTTCACTAACTGGGGAACAGACATTTCTTTCTTTTTGGATTGACTACTCTGATCAGGCAGTGCTTCTCAACCTGTGAATATGATCGACTTTTTTGGACGATGAGATCAATAGTTGGTTTTTTCTGGCTTCTTCGCTTGTTCAATAACAAAATGAATGCGTTGCATTCTGGAAAAGTTACAGGAAATTTGAGGCTTCTCTTCCGAATGTATTGGCCGCTGCATTCTTTCCATGTTCTTTTTTATTTCTAATAATATTTTTGTAGGATAAATCACTCTTTATCCAATTTATCTTTAAGAAAAAAAAGATGCTAAAGATTTCTCTCCTCCCCCTTTCTACTATTTAATTTTTTGTTTTCTTCATGGAAAGTAGTTATGCTTTCACTTCATAAGGACGTATCTTGCACCATAATTAAGTATGTATACTTAAGGTCGGCGTTAGTTTTCCCTTTCTTTTTCTTTGATATATGCTGATTGTGTTCCCCTGAACATTATGTCTATTCCATATTGTTGTTATATGAATATTGCACTTTTCCAACTCGATAATATATATTGCGTTAAGGTCTTCTCTATTACTTCTCACGATGTTTATGTATGTGACTGGTATGGGTTTAATCCTTTGTATTGGTTACAAAATATTTTTTTCAGAAAAATATAGCTAAATATGTCACATTTCACAAACGGTTACTTTTCGAAATTAATTTCTACCATCTAACGGAATTTTATTAATAAAATATCTGTTTTCTTCTTTTTGACCTTTTATATTCATCGTTTGTTACTATATTTGACAGCAAAAAACGCTATGGTCAAAACTTAGTCCATATTATATAAAAATGTCACGTTTCTACGATTTGTTTGTTTCTTTGAAGTTAAGCACAAAGCTACACAATGGGTTATCTGTCAATCACGGGTATCGAAACACGGTTTCTAGTATTGTAGATCCCCAGACATACCGCTGTGCCACTGGGGGACACATTTCTACAAAATGCTCCTATCAAAGGTGCATATTCATTATCCATAAGCTAATGTCTAAGAATAGCTTATGTTTAGCTTATATATATATTTCAAGTCGTTGACTTATTGTTGCACTTTCGAGATATGTACATATTTATTTATTTTTTATCTCATTTCTTATTTTATTTTCTAGCATGTAAGGAGTGGATTAGTTTGCACTTCTGTTCGATACGCAAATGTTAACCTTGGTTTGTGTCTACCATTGAAATTCCATAATCTCAAGAACTGTTATTTCTATATTGGATTTTGGTGGCTTATTTTATTTTATTCTATTTAAATACAATCTTTCTATTTAATGTCAATCAGTTACCGTAATACCAGTTTCTGCCATTATAATACGATCAGCCACTATTCGAGCCATTCTTTTGTTATCGTTGTTGTTTACCGTTAAACTTTGTTCTATTCTTACACCTATTTTTTCTGGGTTTTTTTACACCAATAACAAATTAGTATTCTTTTCCTTCCAAATAATAGATCAGTGAACATTTCCCAAATGAAATGACTATGTGCTTGGTCTTTCCCAATTCTCTAAATGCTGCATTGTTAAGTCACTCTTATGACTAGTCTTTTTTCAACCCTAAAATTTACGCTAAGATTACTTCTATTCATTCTCAGTTTAATGACCAGGTCAAATCGCGCTCCAAACTTTAGAGCCATGAGTGCGTTATAGGGATGACGATCAAATTCCACTATTCGATTAGAGTAACTCAATACCTAACGATGGGTGGTATTGATAGCTGTCTTCCCTCTTATCTATTTGTTGAAATTAGAGACGGCTAATGAAGATAGCTCTTATGTAGCTTTTCGCGAATATGCGAAAAAAAAACAAAAAACTCAGATTAATTTACTACTTTTTCATAATTTACAAAATTTTCAGAAACAGTTATATCACTTGAATAAAAACTTCACTATAGTTAAATTTACTTTATTATTAGAAGTTTTGAAGATTAATACATTTTCTATTAATTAATTAAACAATATGCTACTAACTTTGTATACAAAAACTGATCTTAAAGAAATTAAAAGTTAACAAGCGAGATAGCCACTGGTTAAGACAAAGTTGTGATTTAACTCTGCCTTTTAAACTTTAAGGATTTGTACCTTTAAAGTATATAGTAATTTGTATTTTTATTTACAAAAAAGAAGTAAATTAGCAAGCATATTGTTCTTTAGGCTACCTGAGATTAATTATTTTCTGTAGATTTGTCAGAACTTAGGCGTTAAATATCTGATTTTTCGACATTTCATGAAGCTTGTTGTTTACTAAATTAATTGTTTTTTTTTCTAAGATATATTTGATGACGTATTTTAAATCTAAAAATCATCAAATGGTCAAATACAATCTATGATCAGGTCCTACTAAACGGCCCGGCATGGCCAGGTGGATAAGGCGCTCGACTCGCAATCTCGCCCCCTTTCAGCCGTGGGGGCGTCATAATGTGACGGTCAATCCCACTATTTGTTGGTAAAAGAGTAGCCCAAGAGTTGGCGGTGGGTGGTGATGACTAGTTGCCTTCCCTCTAGTCTATCGCTGCTAAATTAGGGACGGCTAGCGCAGATAGCCCTCGTGTAGCTTTGCGCGAAATTCAAAAACAAACAAACAAACCTACTAAACAGTACAACACGGACTTAATATAATAGATATGATTTGATTTTTATTTGGTTGAAGCTTGATTATCAGTTGCTTTAAATTTACTTGCTGGATCTTAACTATGATGGATTAATACCATACGTTTAAAATATTTTTGATGCCATGGTCAGTATTTGGGAAAACGTGTATTACTAATCAACTTTATTTGTCTTTTGTAGAAACCGAAATCTAATTAGAATGAGAAAGAGATGGTTACAGTGTGCTCAACAAAAAGAAGCAGCCAACACCTCCTTTATGGTTGAGTTTTCTTTACAGCTGCACCAGGCAGTGAAAAACTACACTCTGCTCCAGTTGGTGACATTGGGCGTACCCCAGTACCGCTAGTAAGGCTTAGAAATTTGTATAAATTATCATCAACCACTCTTAAACAAATCATCGACCAAGTTGGTTTAGTGTCAATTCGAAAAAAGATTGTGGCTCTGGCAGAACTTCCTACAGAATGCACAAAACCTTTGTTGGATGGATTTCCTTTTATGTATTTGATAGAAGACCTGTGGCATATCAACTTCCATTACGAAGTACATAAATAATCTAAAACTCGACTTGTTGTCACTTTGCTGGGAATAATATATCTATCATGGAATAACCTGCAAAACATTTGAAATGTTGGTGAAATAATGAACTTTATGAATTGGTGGAAAGGCTTGTAATGATGTTACCCAACTGTGAGACATTCTCCATTGCTTGCGCTTACTTCATCTCAGGTATAATAGGTGGGGCTACTGCAGAAGCACTGTTCATATGGTAAGTTACATCTGGATGGACTAAAGTTTCATCGCATTACTTGGGTGGAAAATAGCACGTGTATCTGCCATATGCTTTACATATTTAAAAAATATATATTGTTGAATTTTGCGCAAAGCTACTCGAGGGCTATCTGCGTTAGCCAACCATAATTTAGAAGTGATAAACTAAGAAGGAAGACAGCTAGTCAACACCACTGACCACTAACTCCTTGGGCTACCATTTTACCAAAGAAAAATATGATTGACAGTCACATTATAACGCCCCTACAGTTGAAAGGAAGAGCATATTCGGTGACAGGATTCGTTCTCTGGATCTTGAGTTTGCGAGTCGAGTGCTCCATTCATCATTAGACTCAAGAAACACGATTCACTGTTAACACAAAAGGTCCAATAGACAATACAAAACAAAACAAGGCATGCGTTTAGTTAACAAAGCAGTATATTATTCAACTAGATACTTATTTGACTAAAGCCTGATTCCTTAGTAAAACTGAACCATGTTCTTGCGGTATCAATGTAAAAGCTACTATGTTGTAGCCATTCAAATTAACTATAAAAAATATCTCTACTGAGGTATATAAATGTTTTGTTGTTGTTTTTTTTGTTTTGTTTTTCGTGGAAAAATTTCGCTGTAAGTTATTGCCCTTGTGAATAGATTAGAAATAGTCATAAACGTGCATCAGTCTTCACTTCAGGATTAGGTTAATGTTCCACAAAGGTTACAGTTGCTTGGCCGTACTTCTGCATCATTATTCCTCTGAAACATCATGCAAAAGTTTGGTCTGGGCTAGAAGTTAATCACCCCTTGGCATAGACGTAACTTATGGGTGGACTGGGGACATGTCCCACACACTTTTTTAAAAGACGGGGATATGTTATTTTTCGGCGTAACTATTTTCCTCTCCATTATTTTTACGTACAACCAGTTGTCACGACAAACAAAGTCTGCACTACCATGTAGAAACTCATGTAACGTTGCAACTGCTTCAGTCTTGGCGCAGTTTGCGTGAACCTTTTGAAACACAGACCGTCAGGTGGTCACAAGAAGCTAAGCAAGGATCGTCTAACTAGCGAGCTAAATGTGTGGTTTTGAAATACCGGGAAAGTTAGATAAATTATGTCCATGATTACACAGCTGTGAATATTAAATGTATAGACAAGAGGACCTGATTGTAAAAAGTGATTGTTCGTATTATTAGTCTAAAACAACGAATTAAGAACATTTTTATAACTGATTAGAAAACTCACTGTAGGAACCGAATAATAGTTTTTGAAAAGAAGTATTTATACTCTTACTTATGTTTATTTTTTAAGATAACAGTGCCATCTAGCCTAAGGCTTGGTTTGTCTTCTTGTTTTGGCTATGAGGTTGCTGTCTCACAATTCAATGTGGTTAGAACTTGTTTACAGTTTGGAAGCAAATGCAGTTTTTGGCCATTAGGCAGTAACTTGATTAAGACATAGAGGGATTAAATCATAAAAGTATAAAGGTATAAATTCATGAAGTTATTGTCGAAAACATATTGTTCGATTTGTTGTACAAAGGAATAATTTCCATGTATGTGACTATACTGTGAATATAAGTAAATAAACTTGCTATTCTTTCTTGAAGTTTGGAAAGTTTTACACCTGGAATTATTTATACTTAACCTCAAAAAATCAGAACGACTATGTAGAGCACAATAGTAGGATGAGTCGAAGTGTACGTGCAACTAGGACCTCAGACAAGCTAAGAACTTAGGAAATTGGTTGACAGGCTCTTACACCCACAGATGTTGTAAATCTTCATGATGTTATTTGTAAAAGTTAGTAAAGGAATATCAGGTTTTTGTTTACGATTTTAGTGAATTAGTAACTTGTTTAGCTAGCTGTTTTGTGAAGGAAAAGGTGGTATATTGATATCCCTAATATTTCCCAAACGGATCCTTTATTTATTAGAGTTTTTGTTTCTGTACAAAGTATGTAGGTTTAGATGGCAATGTGTTCTTTGATTTTTTAGCTGCATGTATAATTATTTTCGTTTAATAAATTTACTCGATATAATTAAATATCCTTTTTTCTCTTTATTAAATCTTAGTGAGAATTAACGTAGACACCGTGGGCAATATTTATAAGTTACAGAATATGAAAGCATAAATGTATAAATAAATTGTTACATTATATATATCAAAGCATTTTTACTGGGCCATCAAAATAGCGTTAAATGGACCAAGAGTTAACAATCTTAGAAATTAAATGTTACCAACAATGTCAAAAACAACAAAGAGGGAAAAAAATGGACATAAGGCATTTTTACAAGCAAAGCATTGATTGGATTGTTTTTTGATAAGATAAACATGTAATCACACCAATAAATATCAAACCATTACCATCCCTTTTAAACTAGATAATTATGGTTAGGACATAATAAAATCTTCTTTCTATGCCAGTTCTTATTTTACAATGTGTCCACATCTTTTATGATAAAACATTATCTAACCTAGATAACAAATCTTAATTTCAAACAGAGTTTGTAAAACTATTTTAAAGAAGAGTCTTGCTACAATTGTATTCTTCATCTTATTGCAATTTTAGTAATTATATTATTATTACTACTACTATTATTATTTCAATAAGTTTCACACACCTATATGTAAAGTAAGAATATTTATTTTTAAGATGATTTAGAAAGAGGTGTTAAGAGGTTTACTGTGGTACCTGAGTTTGGTATTTTTTGCTGTCATGTTTATTGTAGGAGGAGGTGCAGCAACAAGCACAGGTGAGTAGCAATGTGACTGGGAAAGAGCTAGCAGAGAGGCTAGTGATGAGGATAGATAATTATTAGCTGAAACTCAACATCTGCCCAGCAAGGAGGCATTTGAGACAGAAGCCACAAAGTTAGGAGCATCAGAAAAAGACGACCTTAGAAATACTCCAATCATTCAACGCTAAGGTTCATTATAGACCAAAATTTGACAAATAGGACTCTCCATTTTCAAGACAAACGGTTCAAAGATTTTCCTGACTCCACTACAACCCTTGTTTCAAAAGGGTATTATGCTTTTATTGCACAAAAGCTTTCAGAGACAAAAAAAATCACTGCTCACCAAAAATGCAGACGATGTGTTTGTATCTTCAGATTTAGAAATTGGGGAAAAAAGCCCTAGAGAGTTATGCAAAGCATGCTGGTTGTCAATCACATAAGGTAGTGTTGACAGCTCATGCTCAGAAGAAAAGACCAGTAGACATCCAGCTCTTTGGTGTTTTAGCATTATAGCAACAGGAAGCAAGATCTTGTCTGTTAAGAAATATAAGCACAGTGCAGTTTTTGGCATGACAAGGGTTGGCTTTTAGAGGTAATGAGGAAACGGAGAAGAATCTAAGCCAGCTGCTGAAGTTGAATTCAGAGGATGATCCCAAACTCTGTATGTGGTTGACACATAATAAGGATTATACCAGCCCTAAAGTTCAAAATGAGATCCTGAGTTTAATGGGCAACTCCATTGTGAGAGATATTGCAAAGCAAATCGGTTCTTAACTACTGCTGCAATATTCAGTGATAACTGATGGAACACAAAATATATCTGGCACTGAACAAGAGTCAATCTTCCCCACTATGCCAGTCAGGATCTGAAGCCACATGAACAATGTGTTGGTCTCTGTGAAATATCTTCATCAACTGGAGAAAGAATATCCAAGTTTGCCACTGATGTCCTACTGCACCTCAATCTATCCGTATGTGGTCTTCATAGGCAAATATATGATGGTGCTGTAAGTATGTCAGGCCAATAATTTTGTGCACAGACTTTTCTTAGAAAAGAACAGCCAGTAGTTTTTATGTCCATTGAGAAATGGGAGAAAATCCTCCTTCTCATCACTGTGGACTAACACTCAGATTTAATTAGGAAGTCATTACATGTGCAATTAGCCATGTTCATCTTAAAATATTCCTACAATTCCAGCACTGAAAATGCAAAAGTCTTGAGCGACATGCTGCCTGAGGTCCGTGGTCTTTTTGATCAGGTTGAGGCCCTTGTGAATTGAATTTACTGTTAGTTGTTCCTACCTCCTCTGCCGAAGCTGAGAGGATATTCAATGCTCTTAGAAGGCTGAAAACCTGACTTCGTAACTCTGTGAAACAAAGTCGCCTGAACAATGTAACCATTTGTCACATTCATCAAGAACAAATTGATCACTTGCAATGAAAACACTCTGTCAGCAGTTTATTGATGCGAATGAAAAGCACAGGAATATTTTCGGATCTTTTCTTTAGAAAAAAAATGAAGTTCTTATTATCTACTGGTTGGCAAGGACAATTTGAAAGTTAACTATACAATAAATTAAGCTGTGGTGAAAAAGTAAGAGAGGCCTTGTAGAAATTGTTATTTAATGTACTTTCTTCTAAAGATAAGTACAATACATTTATACTTCTAAATGTTCTTTTTTTACTACAATAGTTGTGGTTATTTGCTTAGTATACCAAAACAGAAATTTTTTTAACATTGCGACCATTCTTAATATTGCTATACTATACAAATCCAGGTCACAAAATTAATATTTGTATTAATAGGTGAGACGTCTCTCTCATTGCAGTCCTCTTGATGTAAGTTCTATCGCAAGTGTATTTCAGAGACTGAATGATATAACATGAAATTCATACAGTCCTTCCTGAATTCTGAAAACAATTTTAGGTCTATCATCTATTCAACTTGTCATTAGTTGAAAGCCAAATCTAGCATACCAAACTAATGGATACTATCCAAATCATCCAGTCTTTTATCTGCAAAAAAGGTGTCGATGCATGTTGCCACATTCACCTACCTAAAGTACAAAACCTAGAATTATTTCCTTTTTTGACAATCACCTCTGTAGATGACTAAGCATTCTTTAGAAGTCGTAGTATCTTATTCTACAAAATCTGTTCATCACTCTAACATCTCTAGCGTTTGAATGATGCCTACATGGTAGTTTTTTTCTCGGATAAACATTGAATGTGCCTATATGATGGCATGTGATTATTGGCCAGCCTAATTGGGCATCTGGTACACAAACATATTAGCAAACACTCTGAGCAATTCGCTCAGTTCAAGTCATTGTGGTATACTTAATTTGTTAGAAGATCCTCATTTATGGATTTCATGTGCTCAGGAAGCTGCGCGTTAATTTTCGGATATGATACAGTGGAATACAATGGATATGATACTAACTACTAGAATTGTTTGCGTCACTTCTGCTTCTGTTACTGTAACATTCTAGCTGAGAGCTGTGAGTTTTAATTCATCAAGCACTGAACCATTTTGACTCAACTAGATGTGCTTGAAAAACCGTCTAAATTCTCCTTTGTTATTCCCTCAAGCACTGGTGGATTCACTTGTTTCATATCACTACCATGTATATCATATGTATATCATATATAGAAGCATGTATATCCTAATGAAATCCTTGGCAGAAATTTGGAGTAGAACACTATAATACAGAAAAATATATGCTCAATCTCACCCACTGGAGGTGGTCTCAAAGAATTGTCACAGTACCTAGCCAGTCAGAAGGGCATCTTGCTGCCATAAACGTTTCATTGTTCATGATGAGGTGCTGGATTCTCCAACTGACAACGCCACAACACTTTTAGAAAACTTCATCCACCACTTGCATCTCACCACTCTTCTTTGTCACAACTGATTCAAGTCAGCATCTGGTAATGACTGGACTAGACCTAAAAGGTCATTAGAAACCAATCCAGTAAGTCTTAAGAAATCCAGGTTGATGATTACCACGATGGCCCGTTTTTGTTGATCTTTGCTTATGCATATGGGAGATAATCAGCAACGTTTCGCAGTTATAATTTCTCATAGCCACCTGTCAATCTATGGACCCTGAGAATAGACCTTAAAATTGGGACATAACCCTCCCTATGACTGGCCAAAACTCTTTCTCCAGAAAAGGCCTTTTTAGTCCTTGTTACATTCTCGTGGCATGTTTTTACCTCAACTGCAGCTCCTCCTCTCCACTATAAGGTCTACATGGTTTCATAAAATATTCTCAGGTTTGGCACCATAGAGCATTACATTGGTGCTATGTCTAGCCAATACCAACCTGGTGCTTCACAGTTTTGTTATTCTCCCAGTTTTAGTAAACCTTTAATTTACAATATAAATTGCAGAGCTTCCAGTGTTTTTTGCTAAAACTTTAGTCAACCTCGTGTTTCTGTTAGAATTTGTTTGTTTGTTTTAATATTGAGCCACACATATAAAGTATTTTAAATTTGCAATGCCGAGAATGTCAGCCCATGAGTAACCCTTACTCAATTCTAGGGCCCCTTTCTACAGAAAAAAAAAACAACAAAAAACTTTAGAGTGTTCAAAATATATTATGTTACTGTAACCTGTCAAATTTATAGTATTTATTTAGTGGTTGCGTATTTGATATTGGACTTTTCATAGCTAGCCCTTCCATCCCTAAACAAAACATGGTGCCCCCTTGGTGCAGTCTATGTGCCTAGTGTTAGTGCCCTTCTGTAATGATCACGTTTTACAGACTAAACAGCATCAGAGAGTCAAACTAAAAGTGAAGCATATTCAAAATAAACTCCTACGCATAGGCGTAGGGGGCTTAAATTTGCCCGGGGGGGGCAAGTAAGTTTTGCCCGAAAATATATAATTGACCTTAAAATCATGTACTATAAGGTTTAAAGTCGCTTGAAAAAATTGGTTCCAATGTCTTCCATGCGGAACCATACAGCGCTAAAGGGTTAAAAAGGTGCAAGTGAAAATGGCATGTGTGGGTAATATATTTTCTGAAAAGGCATAATCAATTTGCTCGTATAAAAGTTATAGATATGCTTTTGCCCGAATAAGTTGGGTGATTTTTGCGCGAAAAACTCTTTGGCCTGAATTTGGGAGGCAATTGTCCCCTTGACGCCCCGCCTCCTACGCCTATGTTCCTACGATAAGCAAGTCCTTTATTCAAGAAGCTAAAATATAGCTTAGTAACTTAGTTTGTGGTGTTAAAAAATGTATCAAGTATCTCCAATACAGTAGGCTACAGATAATAATTTCAAGCAAGAAGAACAGAAGAAAAACTAAAGACATACAAATGTACAAATAAAACTAAATATTTATTCACACAACCCCAAGTATTCAGGATTTTACCAGCTAGTGGCTGGCTTCTGTGTTCGTTGCAATTACTTCTGGCAGCTGGGGGAGAGAGAAAGGATTTTTTACGCCTGCAAAAGACCTAAACAAGAGCAATAATAATGATCATATCATACCATCTGTTACATCAGATTAAAATCCTAGTGTGGTATTCCCAATCCATAATTTATCTACATTTCTATTACACATAATGAAGGGCAATAAACCCTCAACTCATATCAGCTTGTACAAGTCTGAATACCACCACTCAAAAAGAGTATGACCTCACTGTCATAAGAGTTTGTTTGTTTGTTTGTTTGGAGTTAAGCACAAAGCTACACAATGGGCTATCTGTGCTCTTCCAACCACGGGTATCGAAACCCGGTTTCTAGCATTGTAAGTCCGCAGACATACCGCTGTGCCACTGGGGGGCCTGTCATAAGAGAGTGTCATAAAGAAACAGGACCAAGCAAATATAAGCACTATTGAATAATCACTGATGTGTATAACCTTTGATAGAGGAATAGTGCTAGTTTACGAACTTTCCACGTCCGATGTCTAAGGATGTCCCTAACTACTGTAACGAATTTGTTGTTATGTATTTATTTTAATATGAACGTTGTTTAGATTAAGTTTGTCTTCAAAAATATGCGTAACTATAGTGTTGGATATGTATTGCGTGTAACGAATTTGTTATATATTGTTACATATCTGCTTGTTTGTTAATTTCCCGTAGAAATTCTTTCCGAGAAACTTCAGCGATACAAGTCCTTTCTTAATTAAAACTAGTTTATTCTTTCTCGATACAACTTTGCAATACACAGAATTTCCACAGTCAATACGTTACACTTTATATTACCGTCACTACCCTTGCTTGACTCAATTATCTGTCTCTATATCTATCTATTGCAATTATATCTCCACTTTATTTGCCGGGCTTATATACTAAAAAAGAGGGCGTCTCGATCAGACTAGAGTTGCCGGGCAAATTCATGATCTTTCGAGAAACTCCAGCGCGCATGCTCCCAGCGTCACGCGCCTTCTGCTGTCGTCACACTGCCCCTTCCTTAGTATTGTTCGTCCCGAACAATAGCCACTTACATTAAACCAATAGGTAATTAACAATAACTTAATTAAATGTACATAATTTACAAACACAAATTAAAATACAACAAAGTCTCTTAATTTTA
>NW_013668807.1:37282-58213 GCF_000517525.1 Limulus polyphemus
GATGACACGTTTTCAGCAGCGTCATTTGTTCCGTTGTTCACTTCTTTCCAACTGAAATGTCCTGGACTGTGATAACGCCAAAGCCTGTTGGCATGCACCACCTTTGGCTTACCTCGCCGACCACATTTTATTCGGAAATTCATGTCTGAGAGACGATCCACTATGTCACATGGGCCTTCCCACGGAGAAGACAACTTAGGAGACTTCCCTTTGGATTATACAACCACACCTTGTCTCCTGGTACAAAGCTGGCTTCAATAGATCTCTTATCATAACATAGCTTCATGGAATCAGCAGACGTTTTCAAGTTTGAACGCACTTGATGGTGAATATCATCCATCCTTTCAGATAACACTTTCACGAACTCTGACACATTTTCAGGCAACTCTTCGTAAGGTGGGCGTCCTGTTATCAGGTCCACTGGCAACCGAAGTTCCCAACCAAACATCAGCTTTGTTGGAGTGTATCCAGTGGATTCTTGCTCTGCTGTTCTATGGGCCATCAACAGTGGAGTGAGTAAGACATCCCAGTCATCTTGGCGGCTATTACAAAACTTTGCCAATTCCTGTCCCAGTGTCCAGTTGTACTTTTTTACCATCCCATCGGTCTGTGGATGAAGTGGCGTTGTTCTGGTCTTTCGTATGTCAAACAACTTGCAGCATTTATGGAACATAGCTGATTCAAAATTATGGCCTTGATCTGAATGCAGTTCGTGTGGCATATCAAACCTGAAGAAGAAATCACTAATAGCCGAACCTACAGTTGTAGCTTCCTGATTTGGTATTGCATATGCCTCAGGCCACTTGGTGAAATAATCCATCACCACACAAATGTACTTGTTTCCAGCACGAGTTTGGGGCAAAGGACCAGCAATGTCAACGGCTACTCTTGATATAACTTCAATGGGGCACGTCCCTTCTGCTTTGGTCCCCTTTTTGCACAACATGTACTGCAGGTTCTACATCATTCTTCCACATCTTGTCTCATACCTATTCAGTAAAACTCTTCCGTAGATTACTCAATGTCTTCTTAACTCCGAGATATCCTCCTGTTAAACTATCATGGGATTGACGCAGCACAACTTCCCGCAACTTTCTCGGTATAAATGTTTGCCAGGTCGTCACTTTCCCATCTGCAGTTTCCCATCTCCGGAGAAGAATACTATCTTCAATCTTCAACTGGTCCCATTGTGTCTACTAGTTCTTTGTCGCATGGCTTAAGCTAGATGTCTTCTCCCAAGCAGGGCGCAAAACACTTGCTTGTAGAAAATAAATTATTGGCTTTAATATCTATACTTGGTTCCACTTCACCATCAACAACTCCTTCAGTCACTTTGACTTCAGCTTGATGGCACCTGGTTAGTCCAACCTCTCTTTTAACACTTACTGGAATTTGGCCTTTGTTGTGCCCAAGCATAATTTTAATCAAAGTCAACTACACACTTCCTCGGTAGTAAGTAGTTCAACCCTAATATGCATGGGTCTTCAATGTCAGCCAAGTATACTTCGTGTCTGTCCTTGATGCCCATGAGCTCAATAGTTACCCACATTGGTCCTCACAACCTTGTATAATGTCCTGTTACAAACTGCCACACTTTGCTTACTATGGCTGAGATATGATTTGTTGCAAGTATCTTTCTCCATAGTCCTGGTTCCTCAAGTTGATCCATAATATTTTGTCTTCCAAACTAACGTCAGAAAACTGATAGTCTATAATATTTGGGTGGCTTGTTAGATCTATTTTAAATTTTAGAAATATCGCCCTTACTGAGACTAACTACATAAGTATGGATAATAAGTTTCATGCGAAGTCATTGGAGGACTCTGATGATGAAGTAACTATAATACAAAACTCAAATCAGGTCTACTGTATAATGACGTAAGTTGATTAAGGATATTCAGCTGTTCGACAGGAATGTATTTACTAAGAACCTGAATATTTTCATAACATAAATCTTTATCAGCCTCATCATAAACGAGCGACTTTATGACGAATTCTGAACCTGTGGATAAACATTTGAAATCACATTTCTTAACGAACTAAAAGGCTATATTGATCCAAATGTTATTGTTGGCGTATCAACCAATCATAGAAGCTACAACACAGCTTCTCTGTCAGTATATCTCATTTGTCTTCTCTTGTACAGCTGCATAAATACTTCTGCCATTTCCCTTCTCATCTTCACTTAATATGATTCAAAACAATAATCTGATCAGCCTCTACCACTGAATTTCAGACACAATCTCAAACAGATTTAATATGTTACAAAACTATAACTTTGAAAATTTAAGAATATTGAAGATAAGAAATGTATGCTTTAGGAGTCTGAAGTATGTAGTATTGGTACAGTACAAACTAATGCAGACCTTTACACATTCTGAAGACAATGTCACATCTATTCTAGGGAGTGAACCATACATTCCAGTCTTTTCAGCATGTAAATCTGAAATATATTGTGTCTAAGAACTCTTTGAACCATGTCTCAGTGGTTTGATGAAAATTTAATACACCTTTTTGTATACATAACTGTTTGTACAAGTACCACATGATATATTCTTCAATTTATGGCAGTTGTGTTTCACTTATTTGCCTAGGAAGTAGTGCCCAAGCTAGATTTGTGTCCTTTAATTCTTCTTCCCAAAGTTTCTGAAGTGTCATTTGTGGTGTTCATTCACCAGTGCGATGATTACATATTGTAAATTTTGACATCTCTGTTGCTTTAATGTATTTCACTCCCACACGATTTCTAGTATCAGGACTTTCAACAAATAGACAAGGTCTCACTTTATGGTGAGACAATCCATTGGCATTTTTGTATTACAGGCCTGGTTAACGACTTATAACAGTCATACTCTTGCAACTTTGGTATCACATGTGCAATCATTCCATACATATTTTTAAAGTTCATGGGACATTTTCATTATACTTGGTCCACAGAAATGATGAACTTCCTACCATTCAAGTAGTGTCAACAGTGTTAGACAAATATTAAAACTCCAAGTAATTGATTTTTCGTTTTGTAGAATATGTGCTTAGAATCCATCAGTACATAACCAGCTTAATTAAATTACAACTTCTTCTCTATCCTACACATTCGACAATACCACTCCAATTCCACTTTTGCTAGAATTAGTATCCCACAGAAATGAACAATGATTATGTGGTATGCCAACTCTGTAGCTTGTGCTAAAACACATATTAGTGACTGAAGTACATGGTCACAGACCTCAGTCCCCCAAAATATTCATTTTAGCTTTAGTCAAAGGAAACAACAACACATTCATCTCCAAGCAATTGAATAAAAATTATCGATAATACAACAAAAACTACAGGGCTATAATTTTTTCCACATTGAGCCAGTTTCTAACTGATGCAATCTTCACAGGGTTTGTCAGAGGTATGTCCCCTCCACAATGTGATAGAAGAATTCCGTTTGTGTATGCACACTGCTTTGGCTTTCATTTTTCCCCACCGAAGAACCATTCCTCAATTCTCAGAAGCAGACTAAAATTTGCGACCCAACGCCGAGGCATTTCAAAAAATAGATCAGGCATCTTTCCCATTACAGCTTTCATAGTATAAACTCCATCAGTTGCTCGAAACTAGCCGGCACCTTACACAGGCTAAATGACATGACATGGAATTCATACAGGCTGTATCACGTATCGAAAGCAGTTTTGGGCCCGTTTTCATTATTCATCTCAACAAGCCTGTATCTAGAAGCCAGATGTAAATTTCTGACTCAATGGGCACCTTCCAGTGCGTCTAGACATTTATTTGGCTGTGTGAGCAGAAATACATGAACACAGGACACCACATTCATCCATTGAAAACCAAGATATAGACTGCTGATGATCAAACACTTTCTGAAGGCAGTATAATTCCACCCTTCAGTATTTATCGTATCTAAACATTGGCTATATCTATAGAGTCCCAAAAAAGCTTCCATTGTAATTGTTTATCAGACATGTATTATCTGTATGTATTTGGAGGTAACTTACTGTTGTCTAATCCTAACAGCCATATGATGCCATAAACATTAGAGCATATTCAATCAGAAAATTATTGCGTTTGTACCACAATGTTGAACTTCTATTGCTTTCGCAATCATCATCCAATGTCATTGTATGTCTTGGTAATTGTGTGTTTGCTCTCAGACACTAGATAACAATGGGGACCATAGCTATACAGCTAGTTCCAGCCACTTCTACATTGCCTACCACGCTAATGATCATTCCAGCAGGAAGATAATTAGCCATGTATTCATAATTAAGACAGATAACAGAGCAAATTTGATGCAAGCTGACTAGTGTGCTCCCCATGTTGTTTGCAAGTAATGGCAAGTTCACAGCACCTCAGACAGCACTGTTAGAAATACGAAAAAGATTTGAGAATTCTTAATGTTATTCTGAAGAGATTCTGGTTATACTCTACTCTAGACTGAAAGAGTATAAGAATATGGCGTTTTTTATGGAGAAAACTATAACGTCATCTCTCTTAGTGCACGTGCTAACAACGTCATTAGTTGTCCCAAGTGAAAATAGGAATGGTTTAACCTCCAGATTATACTTTCTTCAAACGTCGTAGACGCAACATGATTGGGAGCGTGCAAGGGGGAGCTGGATGAATGCTTGAAGAAAAAGTGCTGAATATAGGCAGATGAGTGTTTGATGAAATTGATAGAACATCCACAATGGGTCAAAAGACCCCTTGTTGTCTCTCAGATGTTATGTTATTTTAAAAACTGAAACACAGAAGTATTATCGGATAGAGCATATACAAGATTCCAAAATATATATCTTACAACATTGTCGGTGAAAAACGTGCAAAAATATCTAAACGAGCCATGAGCCATGATTATGTGTAACTAACACATAAATAGGGCAAGTACTGCACAAAACGGATTTCTTATATGAGGAAGTCTATAAGCTCTCTGAACTCGATCATATCTGAAAATTTCGATAAATATTTATCTTTCTAAGCTAATAGAGAAAGAAAATACGATAGTTTGTGTATGTAAATTTATTCATTTTTTCTATTATGTGCTGTAATAGAAAGGGTGAGATACAACAGTTCTTTCAATTACTACACCCAGAGACTAGCCAACATTTATAGCGATAAACAACACAGTAGGTAATAAACTCTACATATTATCCAAGGTACAACACGACTTGGTTCTATATATTATCAAACACATTAGTAAGTTCAGTCAACATAATGTAAAGAGCCATCATTATATTAAACGAAATCGCATCATTCTTAGATGGTTGTTTTGTTAAAGATAGTTTGAATATTTATTAAAAGTATTGATACATTAAAATATTTATTTTGTTTGTAGTTTATGCTTAGTTTAATTGTACTTATTTACTGTTTTAAAATATTGTACGACATTTTATTCCCCCACATTTACTATATGATTTACCTATCTATCTACCTATATATATATATATATGAAAGAGGGCGCAATGCTATTAGTTATTCTGCGATATTTAGATAATTATGTGAAAGGGGTGTAATGAGAGTGTCAGGTGAAATTTCAATATCACTGAAGTGTCACTTTCATTTAACTGGCCGCTTTGTTGAACATGGTCAAATATAAAGTATAATCTTTATAATAGTTTTAACAATAGAGTATTATAGATTACATTTGTTTGCGCGACTACATGCGCATTAAGTCTAAGCTTGAAAGTTGACTTATCACTAATAGTGATATCTGTTGTCTACTCGCATGTGTAACGTCAGTGACAAGTCATGTGATTTTTATTTGGACTCTGAGACGTAGGGTTAAATAACTGTGAGAAGTTTTGTGTTTTGTAATAAGATGGTTTACTTCATCGTTAGAGACGAAAGTGAATGACATTTACAGCTAATTGGAAAGTTATTAATTTTGTACAAACATTAGTGTGAAGAAGGTTGTGTTACTGTGTATCTTTCCTATAAATAACATCTGCTTCTCGAATTTAAATTAGTATTTGACCTTTTTTGTATTTGTTGAAGTTACTAAATTCTAAAGACTGTACAGTGTATTAATGGTTTAAAAACTGTGTACTGTACTGTAGTTAAAAGCCTCCCATTATGTTGCAAGCTCTATTATTTTAACAAGTATCACTGATACTTCAGAACATCGTGTGTTTACTCAGTACAAGCTTACCCACAAGTGAGAAAACTTTCTAGTTATTTCTGTGAAAGGAAACTTGGAGCTTGTGTTAATAAAAATAATGGCAGCAGAAATTAAACCTGTTGGAGGAGCCTTAGGTAATTTGGGAAATTCACGTAAACCTCAACTTCTTAACAAGCTAGAAGGTCATCAAGATACTGTGAACATGGCAGTAATTATACCTGGAGAAGATGGGGTAATCAGTATTAGTGATGACAAGTAAGAATATTTTAAGTTCCATGCACTCTTTTTGAACTTAGAAATATGCTAGCCTAAGATGTTCATAGTCATCTCATCACTGTTAGATATTCAAATTCAGAAAATATATATGATGATGATGATGATATTATTGAGTAATCTTAATTTTTGAAAATTGTATAAGATAGGAGTGTGTTATAAACTGTAAATGCGGCTAGACTTTGGTGTTATTTACTGTAACAAAGACTTTGTAAATAATTTTAGTGATGTTACCGAATACTGATATTTTCCTTTTTAAAATGTGCAAACTGAATGTCAGAATTTTGAAATATTTATTGAATGTTTTTTAAATATGTTAAAAGTTGACAGAAAATGAGAATAAAGCGTTTTGTCACTTGTTGATCCTCTTATTTTAATTCTGAGGTTAAATTATTAGAATATTAGATAAAAAGGACAAAAATAAAGTAATTGCTCAATAAGCTAATTGATAGTATTACAAACATATACAATACATGTAAGTATATGATGAGTGAAAGAAAAAATAGAATATTATCTTTAAGGAATTAGAAAGAAAGAAAAAAAAAAGAATAGCCCCTTAACTGTTTCCTTTTTTTATTGATTAATAAAAATCTTCTTGGCACTTGTCACATATGTTGTTAAAAACTCTAACAATGAATATTAATTTCCTAATATTTTACTTTCAAGTGACTTGCTGATTTATATTGTACTTGTTATTATTAATTCATAGATAAAAGTAAATGAATGAAAAGTGGTGTTTAATTATTTTGACTCTCCGATTACGTTTTATGTCACTATAGTATGTAGATATAAACTTGTAAATAAAATATATTTGTGTAAATGTAAAATTAACAGTGAACTTGACATGTGTACACAACTGTTTATGCATGAACATGAAGCAATTTTTTGAAAGAAGGGAATAATGAGATACTACATCATTATTCCCATCAGTAGAAAAATTCATGTAGGTCATGTAATATAATACCTAAGTGGAAAATTAATAAGCACGCATGTTGTGTGTCCTAAAAATATTACAATTGATCCATAACACCTTCTCTTACTGTGCTCATTATTCATAATAAAATAAGTGCTAACCAATCTTTTTGTAAAATTCACTATTGAACTGAAAAAACAGTTTTTCATGGTAAATTCCATAAATTTTTTAGAAAGATTGTCTACTTATTAGTAAGTAGACAATCTTTCAGATTAACTGATAGAATTTTCTGTGAAAAACTGTTTTTAAGTGCTAATTGGTTTTAACATTTACCTCAATGTTTACAAACATTAAGCAAATTGTTAAAAACTCCAAGTTAATTTGGGATAAACTATTATTGCTGCTAATGATCCAAAAACTTTAGTAATAATGATAATACTACTGAATAGACCTTGTTGGTTAATAGTGAAATAAACATGTAAATAAAGTATACAAAAATCAAATCCAACTTTCAAGAGTTAGTGAATAAAGAATAAATGAGAACTAAAAGAATGTGACAAAGTCACTGAACAGCTAACTAAAATCTATTATCTAAGATAAAAAGAGTAAGCAGGGTGACAGAACTCTCTTCAGTCGATCAGGGTTACCTCACCACATATTGTAAAAGTGCCTCATACTAATTGAATTAATTGTAGACTTAAGGTTTCATATACACAAATGTGTAACTTAAAGTAACAATGTATACCACATCATCAAGAAAATCCTCTCACAAATTAATAATTCTTATGGAGAATTTTTACATGTAAATCTTGTGAACAAGAAACCTGGATTTTGAGCTTTCAGAGTTTTTGTTTATTACCCTTAATAACAAAGTTTCAATTTCCAGTACTTGTTAATTCATTATAAAGTTGTATTTTATGGAAACTCCCATTAGTAATACTTGCAGATGTACCCGTGAGAGGTTTATGAAAGTTAACAACTTATTTCTATGATTAAATTATTGATTTTATAGAGAACAGTTATTGTTTTGTTTTATCTATGTCTACATCTTTACTGGGGTTTGCGGCCATGTATGCAGTGATCACTTTTTTTTTTTTTTCTGTTGGTTGACCTTTCTGTTCTTCATAAGCTTCTCTTGCGTACTTTATTTGGCATGATCACATCCTGGCTGATGTGTAAAATATAAAAAAGAAATAATGTATGTATTAGGTGTCTTATAATATAGCACACACTGTTGATAGATGTTGTTATGAAGTGTTTATATCAATGAATGTTAAATCCCTCAAATATTGATGAGCTTTGGAAATGAAGATTTTAACAATTACTAACATAAAAATTTGTTTTTCAGAAATATGCTAGTGGATAATAAAGATTGGAAGTACATAAGAATAAAATTATTCATGTCCACTAGACTTGATTACTTAAGCAACATTTTCTTTCTTTTTTTAATCATTGAAAAGCAATAAGCAACATGTGACTTAAAAACGTCTCACTTGATATAAATGTCTATCATCAAAGTATGTATAAACAATGTGTGAAAAAAAAATCCCTCAAATGATTGATGGGATTTGAAAATGAAATGCAATTTTGGAATTAATATTTTACTAATTAGGACAAAAACAGAAACATCATTTATATTCCTAAGTATGACAGTAATGATTGAAAGTACATACTATATGTATACCCCATACAATAAAAGAGGAAATTGGAGAAATCCTATCAGTACCTCTAGTGGCCATTGCCACTGACTGATCTGTACTTTGCCATCAATGGACTATGAAATTATGTGTTTTAAAAGAAAAATAACTTCTTGACACATCCTGATGAAACCATATTTGACGGGTCCAAATACAAAAGCAAAGGAGAAGTTGGAGGACAAATGCACAAACTTCTTTCAAATTATAGTAGGATACTGTGGACAACATGGAACCACTTGACCCTTCAAGGCTGTCCATGCACACCCACCCTCTGCAAAAGTAAAATGTTAATGATTTGATTTTAGATTTTTGTGACCTTGACGTATGACTTTGTCTACTCAAACACTAATCACTTCTAAGTTGGTTCATAGTCCAAATGTATAACAACTTTCATCCAAATCCATTTTGCCATTTTCAAGACATCTTGCTGACAAACACACACAGGAATGAAAATATAACCTGTCTACCTTCGGTGGCAGAGATAATAATTAAATGATTCGTGTCAATTCTAATATTTACCACAGAATATTTTTAGTATTTTTCTTATAAAAACAGAAGATTATAAAATGCTTAAAAGCTTAACCATCTCCTTGTCTTCAATAAAAAACATGCCTGCCTTTAAGTGCCAGTTTCACATCCTAACCTTTTTTGTACTTAAAAGTCCATGTTGTCAAGTTTCAAAAGAGTCAGTCAACTGTTTCTCTTACGACCTTTTGGATTTGCTGATTTGTAGCCTTCCTGTAGTACTGTAAATCTTCCAACCTATCTATGAATTTATACTTCATAAACCTATAGTATGCATCCTTGATTTGCTCCATTGCTTTTAGCAAGGCAGTTAGGTTTTATATTTCCTGTTAGTTTTTATCTGTTTTAAGAAACGTCTTTCTTGAATTGAAAAGCAATTTGTTTTTCAACATTACTCAAACCTCTCCATCACCTATTAATTCTTACTGAATTCACTGATGACAAATCTTGTAATATGGCCTCTGAATTGGCTTTCTGAAAATTGAGGATTAAATTTTCATTTCTTGTATATCACCATGTAGCAAAGAATCAAATCTAGTCCTTTCTGCTTAAACTCTTGCAATCATACCCTTGTTAGTGGTTAACAATAAATTTAAAATGGCACTACCCCCCCCCCCCCACCACACACACACACACACATCAATTTGTCTCTCTCTCACCACCTGGTATAGAAAATTGCTATTTGTTGTTTATATCTTGCATTTCAGTGTTAAGACGTTTACTTGCCAAGGTTAATTACTGTTTTTACACTTTATTTTATACAGTTTATAGAATTTTTATGGTTAATATGTATATTGTGCAGATTTGTGTGCTTTAAACAACCATTTCTGAAGTTATATTTATCTTAGGACAGTGAGAATTTGGTTAAAGAGAGACACAGGACAGTACTGGCCAAGCATCTGTCACTATATGCCTTGTGAGTATTACTAAATATTTTTCAAAGGTTCTCTATTCTTAGCATTAGATGCCTTGTATTCATTCAAATGAAGTACATGTATATTTCTTAATGATTTATGATGCTGAATAATAACCTTAGTTTCTGACATTACAGTTGAGCCTGTACTTTAAGAGACCTGTCGTAGCAATTTCACTTTTGGGGTGGGTAAGTTATAAAGCATAGACAATAATTCACAGTAGAAATATTATTAAGCTGCATTATTTAGTGTTTAAAAATATAATGGGCCTAATACTACTGTCTTATGACAAGTATAATTATTTTTGTAATGGTTTCAATAATTGATTGCTTTACATGACCATAATCAATGTAATCTATGTTTAGAGGTAATTAATTAATTTCCTAACTTTAATACACAGCATGATATAATGAAAACCTGATATTCATTTTGATAACTCAAGAACAGGCCCAGTTTTCAAATTTAGGAGATGGTTCAATAGAAGATGAATTGCACTATGAAGTCTTTCTTTTTTTTTTATTTCAACTTTCATAATTAAATATGTAAGAAATTCTTTCTTACATAATTTTTAATTTTTTAGCACCTGTATTATTTTTTTACCATCTTGCACATGTTTTTTTGCAATCTTTCGCAAAATACAAACAAACAAAATGATTCTTCCCATCTTTACTTTCCAAGTAGTTCATGACATCAACAAGATGATTTATTATGAGTCAGAATAATCAATCCAAAGATGTAGGAATATAACTTTCACAGTAGTCTTCCCTGTTGTATTCTTGCACCACTGAAGTTATATGCTCAGGAGTAAAAAAAAAAAAAACTAAGCCAAATGTAGAACAGAATAATGTGTCAAATTGCACCATGCCCTAAAACATATAATTTTTCTTATTCTGAAAACTATACAGGAAAAAATTTAATTATAAAATTTTAAAGTTAAAGCATTTGTAAAGTGTACTTTATACACTGCAATTATCAGCTATGTATAATGTTAAACGAGTTACTGTGCAGTTAATCCAATGCATCAGCATAGGTCATGTTAATAAACAAACAGAACATTATGCATATATTATGAAAAAAAGTCTGCTATTTGTATGACAAAAGTGGTACATATCCATCTTGGCTAGAATGATAACTTGCATAATTGCTTTCCACATTCCATCCCCCACAGATGTGTTGAATGCTAGTAAATCCTCCAAAGATGAGATACCTCAACCAACATAGATTGGAAGCTTCAGATTTATTGGGGTGATTTTACAACAATGCCAATAACACACTTATAAAAGGAGAAGTATTGTATGATGTTTCTTAGCAAATAAAGTTTACACTTTATATAAATATTATTTTCATCCATCATTATGATCTTGTATCAAAAAAGGGCTAAAAGTGCATATCAAGTGTGGTGACCATCAATATATATAATTAGGTATTGTACACATGCATTACACATGTACATTTTACAGTGAATTTTGTCTTGTAGATTGTAAAATTGAAAATGACTTAATTGAAGATATTTTCATGTAGATTTTATAGTTTAATCCTCTAAAGAAACTTTTTCCTGCTGTTAATTAATCAGATTTTAATCCAGAAGAGATACTTTGATTTTTACATTTCTCTATTTTAGATTTGCAGAATATAGTTTATTTGTGAAGTTTCGATGAAACCATTATGCTTAACTCAGTTGAATGTGAAATGTGATATTGTTTGTTATTTGTCAAGGTTGTAAGGAGTTTTGACACAAGTGTCCAAATATTTTTGTCAGCTACAAATGTGCTGTAGATGTATTGTAATCAAATTAATTATATTAATGCACCAGTTAATTTTAATACAATATACTACATGCACATCATAATTAAGTCTAATTACTAATTGTAATTATTACTGTAGAAGTTTAGTAACTCTTCTGGTAGAAGCTATTACATAAATGGATAGTACATACAAAGCATATCAACGGTATTGTGTCACAAAGGATGTGGCTCATTGATTGCATTTATCTCTGTGTATCTGGGTGTAAAGTGAGAAAAGAGTTCTACAGACAGGAAAATATACATGTACAAGCAGTTATCTCATATGGACACTTATTATTGGTCTGGCTAGTTTGTTACTTGACTGCATGCTTAAATTTTTGTATTCTCATTGTACTAAACCTATTAAAGTAATAACTTAATTTTGTAACTGTTCAGAAGTTAACCACCAACATCTACATGTTGCTTTGTTACTGATCTTTTTTTTTAATTGTTACCAGTAGAAGATAAGAGCTTATGTACCCAAGTGATTTTGAGCTATTTTAAGTGGATGTGTTCACTCACCAAGGGTATAAAGTATATAATACAACTAATGATAGGAAAGTCATTGTTAAAATATTAAATATGTGTACCTATACAAGTTCATGATATAATGAACTACAATTTGTTACACACAAAATGAGATACTATTTGCTTTTGAAAGAACAAGTTGACAAAAATAACACATTATCAATTATGCATCATTTTAATCAAGTGTGTATAAATTTTTTATAAACTATTTACCTCATTAACTACAGGTAAGAGTGAAGTGACTCCTTAAAAATACTTGTGTACAACTGTTCCACCTCCTGACCAAAAATTAAATGCAGTTTTTCATTGCGTGTTGTGTATAAGATTATAACCAGAAAAGGCAGTCAGTGTAAAATAATAAAACTTTACATTTGTGTAGCTTTTAAATTTTACTTATTCTGTACAAGAACGATAAATATTGCTGTTCTTGATGTGCAAGTCCCTTGCTTGAGCTCCATCATCTCATTTATGGAGGATTAATAAAATAATTTAAAGAAGGTGTGAATATTTTGTGTGTGTGTTATTAAATGATGGATTACATGTTAAATTGTTACCCTAAATGTAGATAAACATTAATAAGAAAAGTTGGTTTATAACATTATTTATTACTGTTGTATAATGTATTATTAAAAAAAAACATTTATACAAGTCCATGTATAGTTAGATATGTATTTTTTCATATTATTGTAATTGGGTAACTTCTTTATATTTTCTCTTAATATTTTTATAGCTGCAGCAACATGTATGGACTATAACTCAGAAACTAAAAGACTCTTTGTAGGAATGGAAAATGGCTCAATATCTGTAAGTATTAGAATGTTAGATGTGTGACTTGCATGATGCAAACTTGTGTTCAGGTTGCATATGTATATTTTAGTTATTTACTGGAATAATTTCAAATTAAAGAAATTGATACATATGTGTGTACTGTATGATAATTGGTCATTTCTAACCATATCATTGAAAAGGATATACTTCTTTAATCTGGTGGATTTTATATCTTGTATGAAACAAGAATGTTACAGTTTTTACTTGAGTAATACTTTTTGCAATTGTGATTATTTCTGGATTCCAAATTAAAATAATTTTGAGCAGACTTGAATTTTTTGTTTAACCTAGCAGCTGTAGATGAACTTCATAATAATAATACAGAATACCATTTTGTATTTTGGGGCATTGCTCTAAAAGAATTAAAATAAATTTGTGAGTAAAAAATAATGTTTTATTAAATAATAGTTATCAAAACTGCTAATTTGCTTTTCAGCATTTCTTCTTGAGTCAATACCTAATTTATAGTTGATGATGATAATAAAAATACGCATGATTTTTTTTTTTGTTTGATACTTTATTTTTCTGTGTATTTTACAGAGTTTTAGTCAGTCACATTAAAATTCAACCAAAGTACTCTGTTATTGTGGTATATGAATAAATGTGGCAGCAAAATGCAGTTAATAATCAAATTTTAATATTATGTAGGTTTTAAGTTCTTAATTTTATAAGGCAATATTTTAAAAAATCCTGAGTTTCCCATAGTATGAGGTTTGTGACATTTGCTCTCTTGGTAATAATAATGATTTCTCATGAGGTACGCTCATGGAAACTTCGAGTAACCTTTACATTATGTAATTTGATAGGGTAACATGAGCTACACATTCGACAAGTGATTTGCAACTTATGTGGTGGGAATATTAGTTAAGGTTCAAAGGACAATAAAATTGAAGTATAAACAGGTGTATATTGTTATGAGTTTAAAGGTATTTAGGATAAACAAATGTAGTTTCATGTTTCAAGTTGAAGTCATTCCAGAAAGAAAAAAGGTAATATATAATTTTTTAATTGTTTTTTTTTTTGGTGGTTATGAGGTCGGTCAAATTGACCAATCTCGTATAGAGTTAGGGTAAAGAAAATGGCAGATAAAAATATAAAGTTTTACTGAAAGAAAATGAAATTTATTTTGGAGGTTTTACGGATAATGCAAATGAAATTTGAGATTTTTCAGATGAAGAAAAATTTTTAATCTTAACATGAAAATTACTTTGCATTCAGAGCAGTCAATAGTTTGACTTCGTATATTCATGGAGAAATTTTTAGGGAAAGTATTTCATTAAAAATTTCTTTTTTTTTTTTTCTTGTCTGCAAATGACTTGACGATTACTGAAAACTTGCAAAATTTTATGAGGTTACACAAAACATATTAGGAGTTATAGTATGGAAACTATAAAGATCAGTTTGGGGTCATGAAATCGGCCGAGCCCATACCAAGAAAGTTAATACTGTGATCCTGTTAATATCAGGTCAAATCAATCAGGATTTTTGTTGTTTTTTTATATATATTTTTGTAACATTTTATCTATAACTAAAATTACAGGTGTTAAATTCATTTTCAAAGTTGTTATACTAGATTTAAAACTTTTTATTTGACACAGAAGTAGGGATGTGTGTCAGATTCAGTCTTTGCCATTCTCCTGTTTACTAAACAAAAAATTGTTTACTTTTAAAACAGGATTGCAGAAAGTATTTATCATTTAATTTGGAAATACATTTATGATTACAGTATATATCAAGTAAGATTTTGGTGATGAACTCCTACCTACCACTCAATACTGAAAAGGGTTCATTTCATTTATGATTAAAACAGTTGGTACATGATGATAAAGAAATCAACATTTGCAATTTCTGTAATGTGCACAGAAATACTCAAACCTGTTCAAGTCACTGAAATCACTGATAGTATAGAAAAAATTGTATTTTGTGCTTCAGTATACTTAAATTTTCATCAATTTGGTACCATAAACAATGAAACAATAGGTTGATGGTTTGTGTGAAACTACATGACAATATTGGGGTTTGCAAAGGTCATGAAAATCCTGGTAAGTCATGGAATTTTGTAAGGAAGAGCTACAATTACAATAGAAGCTTTAGTGGCAATAAACACAGAGGTAACAATATTCTCAGTGTTATGGTGTGGGGAACCCAGCATTATGATTGGGTTACTTGTATAATTGTGTGTCAAAAAGTCAGATTTACTACTCAATAGGTATTGACTTGGTTTTGAATGTAGTTGTTTAACCATTTTTGAATGCAGTCTATTCAGACTTTGTCCTGATTTTGGATGATTTATAATGTCATACTTTCAGGCTTCTGATATACAGCTACAACTTTGAACAAGATACTAAAGAGATCATAGATTGGCCAACAAAACCTGATTAAAATCCAATAGAACACTGGAACATCTTTACGTGCCATGCAGGTCACATGTTGTCTGTGAACTTCACATTACATTGACTGAGGAGTAGAAAATGATCACCTATAATGTCTTAGAGCTAGACAATTTAAACAATATAGTCAATGACCTATGAGCAGTGATTACTTCAATTAGTGTCACGTAAACCAATTAATTAATTACAATTACAATTAAATCAGTTAATTGAAATTAGTGTTTCCAATTATTTCTCTAGTTATTCCAGCAGTAAATTAATCAAAATTACGATTGAATCAGTTGTCATGAACATAATCAATTAATTGAAATTAGGATTCTTGATTATTACTATTTTTAATAAACCAACTATCCAAGTAATCAAAATGTTGTTATTATAAATGTTTGTTACACGTAATGGAGTAATTTTGAACTGCTGGCTAGAGGAAAGTTAACTGGCAGTTGCACCCACTGCCAACTTTTGTCTTCTTCTTCTTGAACTGCTGACTATATGAAAGACAAATATCTAGCAGAATATGCTTGTACATGCTGTGGTCTGAGGAACACTGTACTAACTGTTAATTGAATATACTCAATTAGCAAGTATTATTAATTGCTAAACTAGAATGTCTTCCACCAACTGATCAGAAGCATCCCATGTATTTCTAGAGACAGTATCAATTCCAGGAAGCCTAAAACCAATATTGGTTTTTTTCTTTTTCTTCTTCTTCTTCTCTCTCTCTCTCTTTTCAAATGTGACTCTCTCAGACCCTAACGCTGGACACCAAGGTACTTATGTTCCACATGTTGCCACTTCTGGTGTATTATCAATAAAACTTAATGAATAAGTTTTATTCAGTTTCAGAGAATAAATAGTGCATCTAAGGTTTACTTTTGAATCTTCCACTGCCATGTTTATTGTAGTTTAACAATTCTTAGAGTAACGTGTATATTTTTGTACAAACAGAAAAACATGGCATTTTACAAGTGCTTGTACATAGCTTATTATGTGCAATTAAGAGATAATAGCCTGAAATATTTTACAGATGATGTTTTGTTAAACAATTTTGAAATGTAATTCTTATATAAGTATATTTTTTATTTTAACTTAGGAATTTCAAGTAGCTGAGGACTATAATAGAATGGCTCATCAGCGTAATTACCTGGGTAATGTGCTTTGTCAACTTGTAGTTGTTTTAAGAGATTTTGGACTTGCATGTGTATGTAATTTTGTTTTTAAAGAAAAGAATGGTTTTGCTAATAAAGTCAATGTAGCCAGTGTTCAACTCTGTAGAAATGATATTGATCACCTTGAATTCCCTAAAAATTTTAAGAGGTTTCATTAGACATTTTTCATATTTTTAGAATTGTATATATTTTTAACATCCATAGAGATGGCACATACAATAGTGAATTACTTTTAGTTAGTTCAGTCATTTAAAAAGAAAACTGTTTTTTAGAATTACTTTTACTGTTAGTTAAATGTAATTGTACTCTTATTTGCTTGATTTTTAATGTGTAATGTTTGTAATTAGCTCATCAAGCCCATGTGACTGGAGTTGTGTTTTCACTAATCACTGAATGGGTACTTAGTGTGGGACGGGACAAGTACTTTCAGTGGCACTGTTCTGAGTCTGGACGAAGATTTGGTGGCTTTCACTGTAATGCTTGGTGTACAGCTCTGCAGTATCCTTCTGTAACAGTTCTAGTTCTTAGTCCTTAAACAAGTTCTATAGTCTGATACTTCAGCTGATTGTAATGAAGTTTTGAAGTTTACTTTTTCAAAAATAGTTCAATTATATCAATACAAGAAGCTTTAAATTCAGTGTATGTATTACAATCAAAAGTAAATTTTATATTATTTGCTGTGTATTTATCTTTTTTAAACTTGATATAGCATTTAACACTCGTCAGTTTTAGCAACAGTATCATATGGTTAACTAAACTAGAATTATTTGAGATGTTTTGGTTCATTAAATCAATTGCCACTTGGTATATTACACTCAACTTGAACTATATTATATGTATGAGGTTTATTTTTTACATGAACTGTAACTGCACCAAGATGAGTTATCCAATTTGTCAGTATTTAGTTGTTTTTTAATAGGACTACAAACTAAAAGCTGCTTATTGTGTGTTCTTTAAATTGTTTTTTAAACTAATATCTAATAAATTAGTTTTATAACTTATTTTTTGTCACTTTAGTATTTGTAATGCCAACCACAATAACAGACTATTATTGTGATCTACATACATTTTTGTAATTAACAAAGATCTATGAATGTCTTAGTAAAACCATAATGTATTTTTTTCCCAAATATTTATTCTATACAGTATTTAGAGTTGCATTTAATTTATTCTAATTTGATTCCAGTGTTGCATAATGTATTTACTAACCAGTTATTTTGTATAGTTTCTATAGTTGCATATGGCATGCATTTTATAAGTTTATATTTGTAAGAATTTAATTTACTGTCTCATTATCAGAAATATCGATAGCATTAAATACTTACTGTTCTTGTCTTCTTGTTATGATTCAAAGACAAACTATCATAGAAAAAAAAAGATAATGGAATTGTATATCAGGTAGCTGAGAACAAAGAAAAATTGAATTATAATATCTGCATTTTATATAATTTCCTTTTTATTTTTAAGCTTAAAATAATTCTGTTCTACAGTTTCTTTTCACTGGAAAGTAATATACTATCTGGTAAATATGAATTATGTTTGATATTAATTACTGTGTTCTTTTGTAGTATAATTTATTGGATGTGAAAGCAAAAGAATAAGATGATTGGAACATTAATTTTATCACATGGAACAAGAATATTACTGATACTTTTTTGGTAAACACAACAAACATCATTATTTATTTTAAAGTACAAATGTTAAGGTCATCAAATTTTGTAAAGTGATTCATTAATTGCATTTGTAACAGTTTTGTGTTACACTGTAAACATTTCGTTCGCCTAGGATAATTTTGGGGAATGTCTGAATCATTTTTGTTCCATTTCATATAATATAGCTACTACCAAATGTAATCCATTAATTTTAACCAACTAGTAAACTTTTATTGCTCTGTAAAACATGAATTTATAAACTGCTTGTGTATTATACTAGTTAGTATTGAAAAATGATTTATTATCAGTAAGAAGCATGACATTAAATTACTTTACATGTTACATCTAGCTGCAGCATTTTGTGAACTTCAAAAGTTAATATCATTTCACTTAAATCTCACTGTTTGTGGCTGATTAGGAGTATACTGGTGTAAACTTAGTGAAATGTCATGTAGTAGTGGCTTGACATCTGTAGTAATGTAGATAAATAGTTCATGATTTCTTGTGTGTTATTTAAATTACAAAGTATATTATCATAAAGATATCAGTAAATTGCTAGTCTTTTCAAGACACAAGGGTTTGGAAAATTTTTGAAAAGTGAAACTTAAAAATCTTACTGAATACTTTGAAACCTCTCGTATCATAATTTTGTGACTCCCAAATTTTTGTTGTTTACTTGAGTACTTGTATTACAATTAGAAAAATAATTGTTAATAAATATGTTTAACTATGATTCATCTGCAACATTATTTCCAATTTAAATGTCAAATGTTCAGAAATGTTAAACATTAGTTATTCCATAAAACTCTTCTTCATAAAAGCTAACGTAAACTTTTATGTAGGAAAAAAATTCATTAAACTAATTAACTTGAAAATATAGATATTTTAAATCAATTTTTGGTTTTTTAGCAAATGTAACTGAACAGACACTTTTTTTTTTTTTTTTGCAGTATCTTTTTATTTTAAATGTTAGAATAACAGTTTTTACCTTTTTGTTTGCTTCCATTTTCTATAACTTTTACAGTCTTTTGCAATTTACAGTTTTACTGTTCACTAAATTAAATAAAGCTTAAACATAGGAGTAAAATATCAGTAAAGTCTACATTGTTATTGTTAGTAAAATTTTTACACCCATATTTATGTGTTTCTGGATACAGTTATTTTACATGTTTATGTTTAAGCACAAGCTATAAGAAATATTGCTTTTGAATTCATTTAATTATGGTTACATGTACCTTGATTATAAATCAGATTTGACATGCAGTCTAAGCATGCCTTTATTGGAGATTACTCTGGACAGATAACTATGCTGAAAATAGAATCTAGTGGCTATAAACCTGTTACAACACTTAAAGGTCATTCAGGTCAGTTTGTTCACATTACACAAGTTCCTTAGGGCTGTCAGCTCTAATGGCACTTTGTAGAAGTTTCTAGATATAAGAGCGCCTGTGCTTGTTAACATTGGAGTAAAATTTGTAGGTACCAAAATTCCATTGCATCATTTTTACATATGATAAAAAATGAAAAAGTGTTGAAAACCTCGTTTCGGCTGCTGAAATGTTCAAACTTGTGTTTAAGAGTTTGAATAGCAATGTGGCAGTTTTGGTTTGTACAAAGTACTAGCAAGTGTTAGTGGGTTAGCCATATAGCTCAGTTGGTAGAACAAGAGGTCTTGTTTAAATTCAGTATTATGGTAGTAGATCATGTTGTAAGGTCAATAAAAGTTAATTTATTTTGAAACATTCTGGTAAAAAATGTATGTAATTAACAGTTACTTAGTTTGTTTTTATTTATGATACATGTGAAGTAAAATAAAATACTATTAATTTTTTAGAAGTACTTCCAACTATCTGTCCTTACCTGGCATTGCCCAGATATTAATTGAACAGAAGGCTGAGGTTCAGCTATTTTTAAACAGAAATTATCAAAATTTTCCTTTTCACGTCAAATGCATAAAGGTACTGATAGTGAAAAGAAAGACTGTACTGTATTCAAGCATTCTATTTATATGAAATTAGATGGGGGGGGTGTGATATTCTATCTCGCATGAATTTTCCTTTATTAGTAAATTTTGTGTATGTATTAGGTCGTCAAGAAATTGTTGCTTTTTTGTTTTTTTAGATTAAAAAACCCAAATAAC
>NW_013668807.1:58387-59197 GCF_000517525.1 Limulus polyphemus
CATTACATGCCAGAAGAGATGGAGCAATGTTCACACGTTGGAAAATATGATCATCGGAGAGTTCATGAGGCACCCAAACACCTTCTTTATAGGGTTTTCCCATATTCCTTAGATGCTTACATATTGTTTCCTGAGAGACATGCAATTTCAGGGCCATTTCACGAGTGTGTTGCCTTGGGTTAGACTCTTCATCACAGTTTTTAAAGCTAAAGTCACATGAACAAAATTTTCTGAACCATCATTGACACTTACAAACATTAAAAACAAAATATAAACTTCTTTGGTATTCTTTGTGGCTACAGAGGCATTGTTTTCCTTCTTGTATTCAAACAGCATTACATGCTGAATGTGTGTCTTGTTGTGTGCCATCACTATAAGGGATTAGAGCATACTAAACTTTACACATTATATAGGCTACAGTAATGTGACGCTTAGGCAGTTCGTTTAACTATTATACGTGATGTACATTTGGGGGGGGTGAAATTGTTCCAAAACGCAACATTAATATCTTGACGACCTAATATTTACTTTTCTCCAGGTTTGCTTGTGTGAATCAGACTGAGATTTTGATAATACCTAAAACTGATAAAAAGTTTAGCATTAATCATTTGGTAAAACTACTTATTTTCATTATAAACACACACACACACACACACACACACACACACACACACACACACACACACACACACACACACACACACACACACACACACTAACGTAACGTTAGTTAGTTTAGTTATAGTAGTAGTAGTACGTTAGTTAGTTTAGTAAGTTAAGTTAAGTTAAGTAGTACGTCGTACCGTACCG
>NW_013668807.1:59218-60061 GCF_000517525.1 Limulus polyphemus
GTAAATTTTGTGTATGTATTAGGTCGTCAAGAAATTGTTGCTTTTTTGTTTTTTTAGATTAAAAAACCCAAATAACTTTTATATGAAAACAAAACATTTATTAAATGAAATTGTTTCCATTCTTATTGAAGATGTTTTTCCATCTTACAATCAGGTTGTTAATGCCCTGATTAAAAAAAATTACTTAGCTTTGAAGCAAAACGATGTCCTCTTCAACACCTTCCACATTTGCATACGTTTTCCCATTAAGATAGTGTTGCAGGGAATGAAAAAGATGGTAATCTGATGGTGTCCTTTCTGGAGAATATGGTGGATGGGAGAGAACTTCCCAATCCAACTCCATAATCTTATGTTGCATCAAACGTGCCACATGTGGACATGCATTGTCATGGAGAAGAACACCACCTTTCCGATTGATGAGTGAAGGGTGTTTCTGATGAAGGGCTTGATTTGAACATTCCAGTTGCTGACTATAGATCTCTGCATTGACAGTTCGCTGTGGATTGAGGAGTTCGAAATGAATTACTCCTTTGATGTCTCACCAAATGCAAAGCATCACTTTCTACAGATGGAGTCCAGGTTTTGGGGTCGGAAGTGGTTTTTGTCTAGGACTGAGCCATTGTTTTTGGTGTATAATATTTGCATAGAGAATCCAATTTTCATCACTGGTGACAATTCTGTCTAAAAATGGTTCGTGTGCATTACATGCCAGAAGAGATGGAGCAATGTTCACACGTTGGAAAATATGATCATCGGAGAGTTCATGAGGCACCCAAACACCTTCTTTATAGGGTTTTCCCATATTCCTTAGATGCTTACATATTGTTTCCTGAGAGACATGCA
>NW_013668807.1:60842-65577 GCF_000517525.1 Limulus polyphemus
CACACACACACACACACACACACACACACAAGTTACTGTTTTATAGTATAGATGAAATGCTTTTGTGTAAATGTTTTAAGAGTAGCAGCTACCCGTTGACCAGCTTCCCATTTTTCGAAAAAAACTTTTAATTGATGTTGTTAAAATATTTATCACATTAAATATCTAAATTTTTTTATTATTATTATTTTACATTGTGTTATTTCTTTAATTATTGTGAGATTTTGGTTCTGATATAATTTTCACACATTTTCTTATTGTCCAACTAACGAAACCTGTTTTATATTTTTGCCTTTTTATATGATTGGTAACTTTGATACTATAAAAAGCCTTTCATCAGTTCAACAAGAAGGTGTTTTTGACAGCTACAATATTCATTTTGTTACTTTACATTGTGTAATGCATTACTTATAGCAGCTCCTAAGTATCAAAGGTATGTGTTTCTTTGAGTCTTATATTTTTTTAATTTTCATATATTAAGGAAGTATTTGTTGCTTATCATGGGATGCAGAGCGTCAGCTTTTGTTTTCTGGAAGTTTTGATCAGTCCATTGTAGTTTGGGATATAGGTGGTAAACAAGGAACAGCTTATGAACTGCAAGGACATCAGTAAGTAACAAACTATCATGCTTTTTTGTCATCCTGGTACTTATCTGTTATCTTATATGCACATAGGCATGAAGTCATGGTACATAATTTTTTTTCAATAATAAAGAATTTAGAGTATTTATACTTTGAACTCCTGAAAGTCTAGAAGTTCATGGATTTGAGATAAAATAGATTTTTATGGTTATAGAATGAAATAAAAAAGTTGATGTTTGTAGAGAGTTATAAATTATTGCTATCATCAGTATCTGACAGAGTGATTACTCATAAGTGTTAATATTATGTTGTTCATTAGTTTTCATTTGATTTATATTTTAAAATGACTACAAAAACTACATCAATATGTAATTAAATATTAGTTAAGACTTGCATCAAGTAATTTACCAAGCCTTTTCTCTTCATAAAGTGGTTTAATAACTTGTTACTTGATTGTGAATAAGTGAGTTTAATATTTTCCTTGAATGAAGACTTAATATAAAAACATCCATCTTATTAAATTTAGTTTGTTTTAGAGAAATGTTTAGCAGTAAATAGATCTTTGGAATCTTGTTTATTGATTGTGACTGCTTGATTTGGTAAAATGTATACACTATTCTATTCTGAGTAACTTTGATTCAGGCAGTTTCAAGTGATATAAAAATATCTACAAAAAATTTACCTTAAGCTTTAATAGAAATTGTCAATTATTAAATCCAGCAGTTACATTTTTGTCAAATAATTATGAATGTTTTTATTTTCAGCAACAAGGTCACTGCTTTATGTTATGCTGGAATGTCCAAGCAACTAATATCAGGAAGTGAAGACAGTATTCTAGTTTTTTGGCACATGGAAGTTGGACGTCAAGAAGCAAGTTATTTTTTTAATATAAAATCTTGATTTTTACAGTTGCATTCCTATTTATTTGATGAACTTAAAATAATACAATTAAAAGTTAGTTTTTACCATAGTTTTGATTTATTTTCAACTGCAGTTAGGAGATACATAAGAATAGCTTTTTCTATTCACACACACAATTTATAATGCAGACTTTCAAAAAGAATTGCTTTCAGTCTACAGTAAATGTATAAGTATTAGTGATTTTAAATGCCAAAAAACACAAAGAAATTGACAATTATTTAATAAAAAATAGATGGAATATCAGAGTACAAAAAGGAAGTACTTAAGATATGTACAATAATTTCAACAAGTTAACTGTATGTATACTGCAGGGCATAAAGTGTGCATGTCACAACACATTTTTACATAATTACATTCAAAATTTGTTTAACACTATTCTTTGATAACTTACTTCTTGTTTAGTATAAATTACTCATTATTATATAAATATTACTATGGCAAAGTCTCATTTTCATAGTATTAAATCTTCTTTGTATATGTTTGACATAAGCTAGAAAATCTAATTCACTTACCACGCCTCTCTGTCACATCATCTCTTTCTCAAATTGCCAGTAAATCTCTCTGATGTTTTATATTATGTCAATAGAAAGACAACGTTTTAGTCTATCAAATGGTAATTGTTTTTGGTACAGCATATTGTCTATTTCGTCTTCAGTTTGAAAGTTTGTCTTGCTGTGTGTTCAGATCAAGAAGTTTAAGGAAATATTTTAAGGCCCTTATGTCAAAGTTAGAAAGTCTGTTAAATTATAATAGTTGTAGGACATTGTTTGCTTTGAGCATGTTAATATTTTGTGTTCTTGGGTGCATTATTTAAGCCAAAAAAATTGTTTAACTAGTACCATCAGTATAATAATAATAATAATAATAAAAAGGCTTAAATTCTATCAACAACTGACAGCAAAAAAAAACAAGAAGTCAAAGGTAAGTATTATGTTTTTCATGTGAATTTCCCAATACAGTCTTCTTTCTGCCCTCTAAGCATTGCTAAAAAATTTTTCATGCTCAGTGCACCAGTCTATGCCAACTTCATGTCAATATTTAGTATGTGACTACTCTCCATCAGTCATATTGAACCACCTATACTGGTGCAGCTAGCTCCCTCTGCTATTCCCACTCAATTCTGACTTTCTTGATTGGCACTACATCATTTATGACAGGTTTTTTGTGTGTGTGACTATTGTTTTCAATTGAGCATCTTTGCCTTTTAAAAATTTGTTTTTGGTGTTTAAATTTTTTTTATAGTTTCAAATTTGTGTGTTTGTGATCAATTGTTTTAACAATTTTATTTTATTTATTACATTTATTTTTTTTCCCTAATTCTAAGTGAAGGCTCAATGTATTGAATGCAGAAGTGCCTGTTACGGTGAACAATGCTACTGGTACGAACTTCCCAAGACTGGTTCAACTTTACCTGCAGAGAAGGTACAGGCTTTAATTTGCAGGGAGCTATATTCATATGTTTAGTTGGCGATTTCTCCTCCTTTTCAATCTAACTATGTTCCTGAAGATGAAGACAATTTGGACTCCCTTTTTATGGCAAACTTCTTATTTTGTTCAGTCACAACGTATACATCTTCAAGAGGTTTCGCCTTCCACCCCTTTTTTACAGGTTGTTATTTAAGTAGGTGGTATATTACGTTTCCCTTGTTGCCTATGATGCCTTCTTCTGAATTTTGTTTTCCCCCTTCACCTGACATTATGGTTCATGCTCAAAGATTTTTGGATCAAATTCAGTGAGGTGTTGGTAAGCCCCACCCCCACCCCCTCACTTGTCGGACCAACATTCTTTGTGTACCATTGCTCTTCAGATCCATATTTAGATTCTCAATAAGTGGATCCTCTACTTCCTCTTTGGGGTTCAAATCTGGGAGCAATTGTTCATTTTAATCAGGCTGGATAACCAATTCACTGTGATGGATGCCTACCTTCAAATTCCAACTGCTCCAGTGTCACTTCAATTTCTTTAGTTCCTCAGTGTGGGTTGTGTCTTCCAGTTCAGGCACTGCCATTTGGACCTTCTCTGGTTTCATGTGTTTTGTTGAGTGGTATGCTCTTTTGTCAGTTACTTTCACTCATTGAGTCTTCATACTCTCCTTTTCATGGACGATTGGCTCCTGTTCGCCCATTCCCAGTCAGTCAATCACATCTGCTTACTTCTTTGGGAAGCTAATCAGGTGGGGTTATCTGATCCAGTTGGAGAGGTCCATTCTTCACCACTTTGGCTCAGGGATATGGTGCATGTGGTCTCAATGGCTTTTTCTTCTTTTTTTCTCACTGTGTGAGAGGTTCTCTCTTTTGGTGATGTGGGCTTCCTTGGATGCTCTCATCCCCTTGCTTGATCTTGCATGCATTCCCTTCAGTGGATGCTTCTCCACTAATAGAATTTCTCCCACAATTCCTTGGACCATCACATTACCCTTTCCCCTGGGATCAAGACCAACCTAGCTTGGTGGCTCAACAGGGAACTAATCATGGTGGGGTTTCCCATTACTCCATTCTGTCTGGAGTCTCATCTGTTTACTGATGCTTTCTTGGTAGTCTGAGGGGCTTTACTCATTTCCCAAGAGATTTCCGATTGATGGTCTGTCAAGGAAGCTACTCTTCATTTGAACTTCCTTGAACTTTTGGCAGTTTCTCAGGCTCTGTATAATTTCCTTCTACTCCTGAGGGGGCGGGTGGTTATGGCTCATTCTGACTATTCCACTGTTGTCAGCTACATCACCAAGCAAGGAGGAACCAAATCCAGATCTCTGTGTTTTGACATATTGGATCTTCTTTACTGGGCCCACGACCACAACATGGTTATCTTGGTTATCAGTGTCATGAATCTGGCTGATTGCTTATCTTAACCCGCCCAGTTTCTTCCCACAGAGTGATCCCTTCTTCCACAGGTATTTTGGTTGGTGTGTTCTCAACTGGGAACATTGCATATAAATGTGTTTGCCACTCACTAGAATGGCAAAATTCCTTCTTTTAGGTCTCTGGTTCCACATACTTCAGCTCTGGGGATAGATGCATTCAGTCAGGTTTAGAGAGGTCTTCACTTAACCCTCTCGCTCCTGGTACCCTTACCTGTGCATGACACAAGGTTTAATGTCTTACCGTCAAAATTCTATTGAACTACTTTTTGTTTATGTTATACCAATTAGAATATCATAAAATCTTAGCTAATAATCCATATTTTAATAATATACAAGTTTTAAGTTCTTATTTCTACAAGGAAATATATGAAA
>NW_013668807.1:65791-77919 GCF_000517525.1 Limulus polyphemus
CACCTCTCAAAACTGTATGAAATTAAACGTGAAATATTCTATAAAATTATTATTGCTCAAACAAACCATAATTTTTATAGCCTTCAATTTTGTTTGGTTACAGAGCTATCAAATAGAAAATCAGACCCCTCCTGCCACACCCACCTGTCACATCCTGTCTTTCACAATTCGTTGATAGTTCTGTCTTACATTTCATTATATTTTATCTATAACCAATAGAAAGTCAAGGTTTTCATCTATCAAATGACATATTGTATAACGTTGTATTCTGAACAGCTAATCATCAATTTCAATCAGAGTAGCAACATCTTTCCCGTGGGAAAGTTAACAACTAGCTTGGATGAATGTGTAACAACTCTTGTCGCATAGTTATAAAGCCAGGAAACTTTTGAGAGGTAAGTGAATTTGTCTACTATTTGCATGTCATTAGTTTATATTCTTTGGTGCATTATTTAATTAAATAAAAATTAAGTGTTTTACTATAATTACTATTAAAAAAATCAGACTTAACTCTCGTTGACAATCGAGGGCAAAAAAAAAAGAAGATTCAGTAAGTACTTTATTTCTTGTTTTTCATATTTATTCCTTATTTATGATTATAAAAGTAACTAAAATGAAAAATATGTATCTTTTTAAGTTATTTAAGACTGGATTAGGTAAAATAAGTAATAATAATAATATGTCAAATGGTTCATGAGGCATGTTACCTGAGTGATTTACAACTTATAATGGCATGGATAGTAGTTGGACACGGTTCAAAGGGCAATAAAACAATAAAACAAAATTATAAATAGATGTATAATGTTATGAACTTAGAGCTACTTAGGATAAATGAATATAGTTTCATGTTACAATTTAAAGTCGTTCTAAGAAGAAAAAAAGGTTAAATTAGGTTTATTTTGATTTGTGTGTGGTTACGAGGTAGGTCGAATTGACTGATCCTGTTTTAAGATAGGGTAGAGAAAATAATAGATAAACTATAAGGATTTAGTGAAAAAAATGTTTGAAATGCATTTAGGAGGTTTTAGGGATTGCACAAAGGAAAGTTGAGATTTTTGAGATGACAAAGTATTTTTAATTTTAACATGAAAATTACTTTGCACACAAACTATTCAAAACAAATACTCAATATATTCATGGACAAATCTTTATTTTATGTTATTAAAAATACTTCACTGAGAAATATGACTTTGTATGGGAAAGTGAGAGTTACAAGTATTAATTTATAAAGAAGTTAAACGAGTACAAAATGTCATGTGACTTGGTCAAATTGACAGACCCCATGTCAAGAGAGTTAATATACTTGCCCTCCAATCAGACTCCTCTCCAGAGTTTTGCGTTCTTCAGACCATTCCTTGTTGTGTCCTGCTCATTTCTCCATATTGGCTTGCTCAGATGTAGTTCCATCTACTCTGGTCCTTGGTGGAGCAATGTTCCTGCCCTTACCTCTGTCCCAGTTTCTCCTCCAACAACTGTGATCTGACATGGTTCATTCAGAAGTCACCAAAGTCCATCTATATGCATGGCTTTTGTATGGTCTCATGCCTCAGTTTAGGGACTCATCTCTAGTGTAGCATCTTTCCTTGCCCATACCTTTGACCTTCTTCCTTGTCTGTGTACCATAAGCATTGGTCTTTCTTAAAACTTTGGTCCATTCACCATGGATTCCACCCATCCCGTCTTTCTGTTCCTCATCTGTCTTAGTTCTTCACCTAGTTGTTTCATCAGGGTTGTTTGCCCATATCATCTGTTGCTAGTTATAAGGCTGCTGTGTCGAGCACCTTCCACTCTACCACTTCTGGAATGCCTTCACCTCCCCAGTTATTTACCTCCTTTCTGTTCCTTTCATCTGGTCCATCCATTTGTTTTGCTGGATTGGAAACTTAATGTTGTCCTTCATGCCCTGTGTAGTTCTCCTTTTGAACCCATTGCAACGTGTTGTGTTTTTTGTACCATCTTTCCCTTCAGTCCTATTTCCTGTCATGGAGTCATTGTTGTTCCAACATTTATGCCATTAATGTTTTCTGCATCCTTTACCAATTCTCATGTGTTATCCTCTATCTGGATCAGCCTTCCTTCCCAAGACGTTGGTTGCCTGGGAAGGTTGTTTAGCCTTTTCTCCTATTCCCTTGCCTTCCATTTCCCATCTGTACTCCCTACTATGTTATGAGGCTCGTATTGCTTCCTTTCGAGGTTCTCATTCCCATCTATTTGTTCCATGGAATTCTTCTGTTTCCAGTGATCTATTGCCTGTTGCATTCACTGTTTGGTTTCATCAACTCATATGAGTGGCGTATTGTGACTTGTCTATGAAAATTCACCATTTACATAATGTTTCTTTGCACCAATTTGTCATCTAACTATATCTTTAGCTGCTCGAATCCACCGTTCTTTGGAAGAGATCATTCAGGCTGATATGGGAACAACTCCAAATACATGTCACACATTCTCTGCATGGCCTGTCTTCCTTGGGCAGGTATCACTTTCCCCCTGTGGAAATTCTGGATGTTTTTTGCCTGGGAGGGCCACATTTGTTGATATCATTATCTTATACAAGGCATTTCCACTGGATGTTTTGCTGGGATGGACCACACTTGACATACTCTGATGCAATCCAAGGCACTACCCTTTGCACATGCTTATACAAGCCTGTTGTTGCTTCAACATTAGATTTTCCATGTTTGTTAACACCATGCTATTTCAAGTCATGATTTTACAGCACTTTTCCACTGATTTGAGGCTGAATGCATTGGTGCCTGCTAATTCAGTTCTGCTCTCTTTCTATTTGTTTGTTAATTACTAGAAAAAGAACATACCTGTTCCAGAAGTAGTGCTATACCCCAAAGGTGTCCTTTCTTTTCATATTCTTGCACACCTGTTCTTTCAGTGTGGTCATTTTCTGCTTGATTGAAAATTGATGTGCCTTCACTGGCCCCTCCACCTTTGCAATGTGGGATTCTAGCTTTGGGTGAGAGGAAGTAAGACTGTTTTGAAACTTAACATTTTCTAATCTGAAAATGTATTTCAGATAGGTACTTACCTCTGCTTGCCCACTTCCCAACCTTTTTCCCCACTGATATCCCAGTTTTTCTGGTTTATACCAGCCAATTCTAGAAAGTGAGAATTACTCTAGTATAGTAGAGTGAGCTAGTTGCGCTAGTATAGAGGGTTCAGTATGATTGGTGGAGGGTAGTCACATGATCAGCACATGTTCTGAAATGGTGCAAAACTGATGGGGTATAAAAGGCAAGTGTGCTGTTAGTAAAAAATTTTAGCAATGCTTAGAGGGTAGTCCAGGATTGAGACAGCTTTGAGTGAGAGGCAGTAAGTACCTATTGGGAAAAAAAAAACATTTGATAGAATTAATTAGGAGGTTTTAGAATTTACCCAAATGAAATTTGAAAATTTGTAGATGAAAATTGCTTTGTACTTGGAGCAGTCAATATTCTGATTTCATATATTCACATACAAATCTTTAGTTAAGATATTCAATTAAAGTCTGATTTTACATGTACAAAAAACTTGTAATGTTTACTGAAAGTTTGCCAAATTTCATGAAAATACACATACCATGTTAAAAGTTGTATAGTATGGAAATTGGTTACTTTGGGGTTAAAAGGATGCTAAGATTTAGTGATCCTGTATGGAAAGAGTTGAACCAGTGTATCTCAACAAACCTGGCACAAAATATAGCTTATAATTTAAATGTTAGTATTATCTAAGTTTTAATATATTAATTTCAAAAGGTAATAAAACAATCTTCACTTCTTTATGTCAGAGATATGTCTGCTCTCCAAGTTGCCTGTTTTAGATTTTCTTTCTTCCCTTATATGATTTTCTCAGTGTCCAACTAATTAGAAATACTACAGATATTTCAAAACCAAAATATAAATTTTAGAACCTCTAATCTTTGCTTTACTGAGATATAAGAAGAAATGTGAAGCTTGCATGAAACATCCCTCCCATGTCATTTTTTTCTTTCCAAAAGTGCCCGTAATTCTTTCTGACATTGCCATTGGATTATTTATAATCGACAGAAAGAGCAAGTTTTCTCTAGAAGATTTTTTAATACTGTTATTTTGTTTTGGCATTTGTTAGATATTTGGCCTCAGTTTCATTGTTTACAATCATGTTTTTCTGTCAATTTGCTAATGGAATTGTTTAAGTTAGTTAAAAACCCATTTAAATTATAGTAGTCTTGGGACATTCAGTTCCAGCACTCAGTATATTTTTCATGTTTAAAATGTATACTTGAAGGAAACATTGATTATTTGTGGAGAACCAACATAGTATGAAAAAACTAATACTGAGGAAGTTTGTTTTCAAGTAATTACTAAAATAAGCTCCAATACTAATCTAAGTCAAAAATTTCTTGTTTTGTGTGTATATTTAAGTCTTTTAACAAAATTAACTGAAATGTAAAAATTAGAAACTTATTAGGTTAGATAACAAAGTAAATGGGGGGGGGGGGGAGATTTTCATGTTGGACTTGTACTGATCAAGCTGTATTACTTTTGATGTTGCAACAAAGTCAGTCAAAGGCTCTTGCAATCGAGTGAAAACTCAGCTACACAAATAATTTATCATATGGAGAATAATTCCAGGGTTTTTACTTCATTTTTTTGGGTTATTTGCTCTTTCACTGTGTTTCTGAATATGATAAATTAGTAATTACTTTCCAGACTCCAGAATGGGCAGAAAGTGATTGTTGCCAGCGCTGTACTCGCCCTTTTTTCTGGAATGTTAAAGCTATGATAGACCAGAAGACTATTGGTATTAGACAGGTAATTCTTACAATTATTTTAACTTTTATACACCCATACACAAAACCCACACTTTTTTGGATTGGAATTACAGCTTATAGGTTAATCTTTAAATTTTGATAGTTTGTTTGTTTTGTTATTCAAAGCTCAGATACATCTGTTTCAGTTACATTGTCACATCCATACTTGAAATAGTCACATTATTCACATATAATATGGGTTGTTGAAAAGTTGATCAAACTGAGTATAATTTCACATGTTGTTTTAATATAAAGGTCTATTTATTCATTGGTTTTATACTATTTACCAACAGTATTACCAAGTGGTTTATTTTTTATATTTCTTCAGAGAAAATTTGTGATTGAAGCAGATATAATGATAGGACTGTTTTGTTTTGCTGATTCTTAAATTGCTCTTAAATCACCTTTTTATGATGTTGAATTATAAAAATATTCTTATAAATACATCACCCACATACTTTATCTTTGACTTTATTTTTGTCTTAAATAAAGAACTGCAAAATGCTGTTTTTACAGACTTTGAAACTGAATTAAAATTATATATTTTAGATAATTTCACTGAACTGTTAAAGTAATTGTAAAAAATTTAAATTTGTTATCTTTCATTTTTTTTATACAAGTTATGGGAGATGTAGTTTTTGTTTTCTTACACCTATAACATTAAAAGTTCCTTTGGATGACATGCCTTTTTAGGAAACTAGCTGGGCTAATGAAAAATGATGTAATTCAAAAATTGCAATGTCGTACATGTCATCTTATAAAAGATTCTGTTTTGGCTACTCTTATAGAAAACAGTGATTGGACTGTATAGAATTACCCAATGTGAAAATAAAATTCAAACCTTCCAAAATTACTATTCAAGAAGTGCAAATAGAAATTGGCATTTCTCAAAAACATGGTCTCTTTGTTAGGACCTTAGACTCAAATCTGCAGGTCATGGTACCACCATATGTATAAGAAAGTCCTGCTAGCTTTATAATTTAAATCAATAAGTTATGTTGTAAATATGGATGTAAACCTTTCTTGCAGCACCACTGTAGGAGATGTGGGAAAGCTGTGTGTGATGCGTGCAGTACTAATCAGAGCTCTATTCCTACAATGGGCTACGAGTTTGATGTCAGAGTATGTGATGAATGCCATAGTGTAATTACTGATGATGAGTAAGTTTACACAACATTTTGTTTAAATATCTTCTCAATTTAACTGATTTGTTAACTTTATTGTACTTTGGTAAACATGATGGTGGTGATCTAGAATCAGTTGTTTTTAACCTTTTTAATTACCTGACTGTAACTATAATTGACATAAATATGTCAAGAAAGAACAGATATTTGTGTTGTATGATTTCAGAGTTACAAAATGTTTCCAGTCCCCCACATTAACAGTTGTTTTTAGTGATACAAGTCATTTTCAGTTTTATGTATTAATGTTATAATGAAAATCATTATTTTTATTTTTTATTATTGGTACAAGGCTTACTGATCTACGATATAGCAATTTTCCACACAACAAGGCCAGAAACAAAAAAAGTATTTTACATAAAAGACATAAGTAAAACTAAGATATAAACTACAATGTGGGAAAGGTTAAATATACTATACTAAGAGCGACATTTGTGGAAGAAGGAACCATACTCTTTAGGGATATATCAGCTATCAGATTTAATTTTTCTCTTGGTAAGCCTTACATATGGAGAAAAAAATTAAGGGCAGGTATTAGTTTATAAGACCACAATCCCTCCAGAACTAACAATACTATTCACTGTTTGCAGCCAATTATAGGAAGTTGCTCCTAATGGAATAGAATTATAAAAATAAGTTACTACAGTCATACCACTGGAGGTGGTAATAAAGTTATTTCCTGAAGTTGGCATTCCAGCACTCATAATAGCCACATATACCCATATGAACACCATATAAAACCTAAAATGTGTGTAGATCAAAAGTGACTACTATCATAATAATAATAATAATAATAATAATAATTGATTTTTTTTTCCATAAATTCCAACAAATAACATTGAAAACACCTAATCTTGATGTTCTAATAGTTACTAATGATAACCTTGACACAGTTTGCAGCAAAACACGCATGATTGCAATTAAACTGAAATAACCAATATTCAAAATAAAGTAAAAGAAATATTTTTGTTTTCCAGTGTGATCATTTTAGACAGTTTTATACAAAGATTCTGTAATATTATTTCTAGGTGTACTTACTTTTGAGTATTAAAAAAACTGCAATAGAGTGTGTATAAATAAGTTACTAAAATTCCTATGCAAGATAAAATGACTGCTGGCTTTTTAAGTACATGAAGAATTGTTATTTTCAATACATATTTGTCTTAGCTACGAGTCCATAAAAATAGATATTATTATTAATGACTTTATTAGTAACTTGGAAAGTACTACTACTGTAGAATTAAAATTGGAACCATATTAGTCTTTCTTTATCTAAAGAAAACTCGTGACTTAGTAAAATTTCTGGTTACATAAAGATAACTTTATTACCAACATCCAATTAATAGAATCACATGAAAATATAGGCAGATTATAGTTTAAGTAATGTTCAGTATTTAATGTTTGTAATGCTAAGCCTAAGAAGCTTAAATGGTAAATCACAAGTCTCCATCCATGTTTTATTATGTATGTATATAAATAAGAAAGACATGATTTTGAATTTTATTATTTTATTCACGTTTAGAAATGAAATGTTGCTTTCTCAGTGTTGTTTAACTGTTGTTCATCAGTTTAATTCAAATATTTCCTTCAATCTACTCATACAGTTGCTTACAGCATTCCAAATTTAATTACATTAATATATATATATATATATATATCATATTTAAGTTTGTTTTTAAGACTAGTGGCAAGACTTAGTTCTGAAATATGTTATTTTAGATGTTAAATTTGCTGCTGTTTCTAATAATTGAAATTATTTAATGAAAAGAATGTAAAGTCCAGTCCACTTAATAATAATAAAATAATTTTATTTCTTCAACTATAAAGTCTACAAGTTAGCTGAAGTAATGTTCAGTAAGAGGCCTGAGTTCATAATATACACTATTGCAACAAATTCTATTATTTGCTAATTTTATCGTATCTTTTATTCCAAAACTGAACTAACTGACAAACCCAATCAAATAACTCATGATTTCAGACTTGGTGTATCTTACTAATAGACTTGATAATAAAACTACTGTGGCTTTACTTGCATTTTATACTACTTAAACTTTTCTAAAACTTTTGAGAAAATTTCAGACTTTAAACCATGAGCTAATCACTTTGAGTTAAACATTCCTCTGACAAACACTACAAGCATCTCAATTAAAATATAGCCTACAACACTAGGTAACCTTGCAGTTTCAAGTGATGTAATCAGATTTTTCTTTTTGATGTGGTGAACTATAAATTCAACTCTTTTAGGGTATAAAAAATATTTTGATATGTTAAAAGTAATTTCACCAGAAAGAGCCTTCAGAAAGATTAACATGAACATTTTAAATAACTTTGGAGTACTATTACTACTGAATACTGTTTGTATTAATTGTGCTAATATATTTAGACACATTTTATAAACTATTTTATTTTATTTTAGTCGAATTCCAATGGCTACATTTCACGATGCTCGTCACTGTATTGTAGACATGGATCTAGATGAAACAAGGTTCCACCTGTTGACAGTAGGCTCGGATCGTATCATGAAGGTAACATTATGCGTGCTTATTTTAACTTCTGAAAAATGTAGTTCATAATAATGACACTGTAGTCCATGTTTCTGAGGATTAAGCAGAACCTTAAGATTTAAACTTTATAATGGAGTGAAGAAATTTGGAGGAGGAGGGGATTTTTGAAGGAAAATCACATAAATATTTGAATGACCATGACCAGCCACTGTTAAATTTTGACATATTTTGAATTTGAAGACAGATATTGATATCTTTGTATAACTTGCACAATTAATGAAAACTAGTATTAATAACTGGTCTGTAGGAGGAAATGAAGAAATGTAATAGTATTGATAAATGTAATTTTTGCTGACTGTTTACAAATACAAAATACTTGTTTTCAATACAGTTACAATTATATGGTGAAACCTTCATTATCCAGCTGTCAAATTTGCAGGCACCTCTATATGGGGCAGTAATTTAACTCTTTAGCAAAATTGTATAGGTGAATTTAAAACTTCATAAAATTAATTTATAGTCATTTTCTACACTTTTTCAAATACTTAAGTGTTTAAATTTATTCTGTAAAAAGGTTTTATTTATTGAATTTCATTTTTAAAAAATGTGATTTTTAAGTTTGGGTTGGTTTCAGTGGCCAATGATAGCAAAACAATTTTGTAGGGTTTTTTTTTTCTTCTCTATCTGAAAGTCTTATGATACTTTGCCATATTTCTGAGAAATCCATTTGCATTTTCCTACTGATACTACCTAATGAGAGGAGTATGGGATTTATCCTTGAATATTCTTTCTTTAGCTACATATGTCATAAATATTGCTAAAAATTTTCACTTGGACGTTATTGTATAGTCCGAGGTGTGTGTGTGTGTGTGTGCAGTATGTTAATATGTTTGCTTGATAAAAATAGAATGTTAGTGATTTGGCTTAAATAACAGGCCCAATTGTTTTGTATTTTAGAAAAACTTTTCATTTACTATAGTGGTGGATTTTGTGATACAACAACAAAAATAATCAAAATCAGCAAGTTTTCTGACAATGGGTAATCTTAGGCCTAATTAATAGGCAAATTATACATGTATTTTGTGATTGTTGTTTGCTCCTCTATACATTTACATGTACTGTAGTCTGTTTAGTAAAAAGTTATTTGAAAGCAATCTCAAAGTTACAAGCACCTGCCTGGATAATGGAGATTTCATTGTACTTTCTTCAAGAAAATATAATTAGATTTCCTCGAGACTGCAAACTGTAATAATAAAACAGTTCCAAAATTATACAAGTACATCTTTCACATAAACATTAAATACTTTTTTTTCATCTCTGAACAGATATGAAATATTATTTTTTATTTATTTATTTTTTAATTATCAATATGTTTTAAGACGACTGAGATAATTGAAAATATGACATCATTAGTTTTCTAACAGAATAACGTTTAGTCTGATATTCAAGTTATATTATTAAATTTGAATTTATTTTTTTAATTGCTTTTTGCTATAGCTTTGGGATGTAAGTAGCCTTCTAAACTGACCTTGTTAAGAAGCATTATGTATGGACAAGAGTATATTTGTGTTGTCTCCTGTAATCTTGTCAACCACACTACCAACGTAGCTACAAAACAACCAATTATTAGAACACTGTCCATCAGTTGTGGGTCCAACATGAATGTTCCAACAACATCTAGAGAGAGAGAGAGAGAGATCTAATGTTGGTGTGTGTGTGTGTGCTTTAATTTTTTTTTCTTGTTGTTGTTGTTGTTTTGAAAAAGTTTAAAATATCGAAGAAATGTGTATCATCAAAGCAACAAACTTTGGGTGGGGGTGGGGGGATTAACTTAATAGCTGTCAAGTGCAATCATAATTAATTTTTAGTTTTATTTCTTCTAAACTTTCTATAGTCAGTGAAGAAGGATATAATCGTATAAAATGTCTGCTAGGTGTGTTTCTCTCTTTCTGAACTTAACTCTAAGAAGAAAGTTGTAATATTGTGTCTACTGAGTGTCTTAGTTTTTCTCTGAACTTTGTTTAATTGGTGAAGAAAACTGTAATCATCATGTAACTGTCTTCTAGGTATTGTTATTTTTATGTGAACTTGGATCACTGAAGAATGAGTTAATCATAAAAATGATTGGTAGATGTATTTGTTTTTTCTTTGAACTTTGTTTAATCAGTAAAGGAAGGTGTAATAAACATATAAATACTAATTATAAGTTTCTTTGAACTTCTGAGTATGTGAACTTTGTATTGATAATACTATTAGTTGAAATTAAAGATTTGGCTGTTTTATAGTATTGAATAAAAATACTCAGTTTTGAATATAACAGAACCTGGTTAATTTGTACTAACATAAAAAAAACATTAACGTTCATAAATCTGAGGTTTAATGTTCTCTGATTTCTCATGTGTCTCTTGCTTTTTTTTAGTAAACTTCTGTGCATGAAATTTTTTGCATTTTCATTTTTATCAAAGAAATTTAGAGTTTTTCATCAATCATAGCCCCACCTCAAATAACTTGTGATTATCTAAGAAGTGTTTATTTATCATATAATTTGATGTTTCAACCTACAAAGGAAAGGTTAACAAAGAATAGTAATTTTTGCATTAAGATTTTGAAAAAGTTAAATAACTCTCATTAAGTTGATTTATAAATATAAATTTTAAAATGGATGAATTCTGAACAAAACAGAGTTTTTTATAAATCTCAATTTTATGACCATCGGATAAAACATAGTAATAAATTACATATCACACTGACCAGTGCTGCAGCATGAGTAAATATTTGTTAGTATATTCTTTTCTTAGGATTTGATTATACTTGCTACATGCATGAAGTTTTGTTATGCTGATATCCTAATGATACTGAAATAAAAAAACAAATTAGATTTTTTTTTACAGAACTTTCCCTATTTTGTATGATGTATATGATTTGAGTAAGTATTTTAAGTGAAAATGTCAAGATTTAAAATGGTGTGTGTTTCAAAACACTATTTTAATGTTTGATACTAATTTTTAATCTCATAATTTTGTCATAAGATATGATGTGAAGGAGTGATTTCAACAGTTTGTTTGTTTATACATGACATAAAACTTAACCTAAAACTATTAAGAAATGTTGTTAATTATATCTGTTAGTTAAATGTTAGGTCATATTTTCTTTTTTTTCTTTTATCATTTTACATGTGCTCCATATAAATTAATTTACATGTGAAAATTTCCTAATATTAATGAATTTAAACAGAAATGTGTTTTGTTTTTTTTACGTTTCTTTCTCTTGTTTCGAAAAGTATTAGATGGCTGTTAGGTAATGTACTCAACAGTTTATTTGATTTTACCAGCTTAAATTTCTTAAATGAAGGCACACATTAGCAAAGTCAAACATTCTGGAGATGTACCACATGGTGGTGGAAAATATAAATAATTACGATTAATTTCACTTGTATTATTAAGAATTATACAATAACATTTCTAAGAAAGTTGGAAGTTCATATGCAAAAGTAGTATTTAACAATTCATAGATTAAATAAGAAATGTGATATACATAGCTTTGGTTTATATATATATATATATATATATATATAATAATTTAGTTTTTTATTTTTGTCTATACTAGATACTTTATTTATAGTATAATTAGTTAATAATTTGTAGTAAATAGAGGAACTAA
>NW_013668807.1:77940-82308 GCF_000517525.1 Limulus polyphemus
AAGTTACGTATTATAGTACAAAAGTAAGTTAATTTAACTAAATTACTATAAGTAATTAAATAAGTAAATAGTGATATACATAGCTTTTGGTTTATATATATATATATATATATATATATAATAAGTGTTTTTTTTTATTTGCTTGGTCCATTACAAGATACTTTTATGTATTAGATAAATTGTTAACAATTTTGTGAAAATGAGGATAAAAACCTTTCATGTAAAGAGTGTTCAATGATTGTATTATTTAGAGTCATGCATTGAGCTCCTAGTGCCACATGGATTTCAGATAATAGTTTATCAGTGCTGAATAGTCTAGAGTGTGTCCTCCAATTCCCCTCCCCCTTTTAGGACCTATTTTAACTGTATTGTATAAGTTTTCATATTAAAGGTGGTAGTTAGAAGTTTCTTTAATAACCTTTCATAGTTTTTGAACTACCATGGTACAAAAGAGGAATAAGATGTTGAACAAAAGTGACTTTATGTAATAGTAATGACATTAACTCTAAGGATAGTAATTGACATAGTTAGCTTTTTGTCTAAGCTTTACAAGGGAAAATGAAATAAGTTTATTAAAAATTTAAAAGAAAAGCTGGTGCAAAATTTTGAAACTTGGCACATTACAAAAAAAAAATCTTTGCAATAAAGTATTTAAATAAATTTAAATATTGCACAATTGACATGAAAGGGTAAGTATAAAGACTAAAAGTTTGAGTCATAAAGCATAGATAAGTTTTTATTTGTATTAATATTATCATTCTAGTCTGTAAGAAAAGGATTAAAGTCAGAACTCTGACTTATGTATCATAATTGCTGTGTGATTTGGTGGTTTACATTATATGTTATTTTTCTGACAACTGTGGAGAAACAGAAGTGGTTACTGTAGTTGAGCTACTTTAATGTATATACCTAAGAAATGTATCTTGGTATCATGATGCAGTTTAGTTGTAGCAATGTTTTATAATTATATCCAGCAAGTTTATGCAAGTATTTTTTTTTGTAAGAAAGTAAAAATCCATTGTCAGAATAAATCCACAAAAGTTTCACACATTGATGTATAATGTTTGTTTTTTTTATCTGGCCTTTTTGAAAAAAAAATTAATGCAGATGAGGTAACACATTTGTAAAAAAATGAAATATGCTCTGGAAATATAATTATATATTTTTAACATACAGAGGTGAAATGAAAAATATAAATATTGGAACCATGTAGACTTGTGTTGGGAAAAGCTTTATTGGATTTAAGAAAATATTTCGTACAAAATAATTAATGAACTCAAATTAGAACTATATTAAAAGTATTTTTAGTAGTTTCATTAAAACAAAACATATCACCTTGTCATTTTTCACATAGACTTCTAGTGTTAAGGGTTAGCATAAAGTGACATTTGTCAGGATTGTGTAATGTAGTCATTAATGGATTCATGGTTTTCTGCACTTTTAATAATTGTGATTCTGAATGTGCACTTCTCTACTATGGCAAAATAGAATTTGTGTGCGTGTCAGTTTAAATACTGTACTACTTCATATAATTATGTAATAGTTTTTCTTTTCTTTTTGCACATTCTGAGCATGTGTATAAGCACTCATCTGTCATTTTGTTGTATTTTAAAATGTAGTACTTTAAACTTGTATAATGCCTTTGCAATCATTCAGAAACTTAATATGATCTAGAAAATATTTGGATATAATGTGTTCATCAAAAAGTAAGAAAAAGCTGTTAATGCTAAAAACAGAAAATATAATACTGGAAATTATGGTACTTTTAGCCAACATTATATAAATTGTTTAATCTGCCTTTCATTTGTTTCTAATAATAGATTTTATAACAAACTTTTGGTAACTGTTAATTGAAATTTGCCAGTTCCAAGCATATATTAACAGTAACGAGATTCTTATGGCTTTGTGACAATATTTGTTATTGAAATAAAATTTGCCTTATTAAAAGTATATGATAACCTGTTGTGATGAATTCATTAAAGAGATGCTCTCAAATGGATTTTTCAGTGAGGGTTCATATCTTCTAATGGGGGAGGAGTAATTATAAAAAAGTTCATACATTACGATTTGATTTCAGTACTGTTATGGCCTATATAACTTTTCTGGAGTGATACAACAGTGTGCTAGAAGTTAGTAGTAAACTATGCTATTTTAATCCTTTTGCACAAAATATAAATCTTACTTATAAGAACTCTTATATACTGAAGTATTCCATTTACATTTAAAACTGTAAGCAGAAGATATTGGTATTAAAAACTTAATTTGATTGTGTTTTTATTGCAAAAATATATGCATGTACAGATAATTAACGAAGCTTCCACAGAGCAATATCTTTTGAAAGATAATTGTTCTGTTTAGTGCAACAATCTGTAAAGGGGCATGGATTTTAAAATTTGTCAAATTATTTAATAGTTTGTTGTTAAGTGCATGTACTATAGATTGTAACTACAGAAACTTGTAAATATTGTTTGTAAAAGATCATTTGACAGATCTATGTGACACTAACTGAAGAGATATTTCGATACAATAACTTACCTTGTCTCACAAAAAGGTTTTTCAATGTATACTGCCCTCTATATGTGCAAATTTTTGCTAGCCACTAGCCTTGCATACTAACATGCAAATGATTATGCAGCAACCCTCCACCAATATAAGTGTGACACTACATAACTACCACCTTCTCAATTAGTAGTCCTGTTGAATAGACGTTTTCACTCGTGGTTTGATTGACTTATCCACAAGTGTTTTACTTTCTTAATTTTTAATCCTTAATTACATTGTTCCTTACCATTTTTATTCTCTTCTGTGGAGAGTAACAAATTATATTTTTTATCTTCTCTTTCAATTTCAAGAGTTATGCACTCAGTTTCCAGTAGTCATGACTATGTCAGCTGCAGGGGAATTACTGACCACGTCCAACGGATCGGAACCACAGTTCTCAGCCAGTAAAGTGATTGCTCTGTTCCATCAGGAGTTGACCATTTTCATGCAACAAACAGAATAAACTGGTGACTGTCCCATCATGGTTTTCAGTGGTCAGGAAGTTTTGGATTTGGTTAACCTTTTTCCCTGTCCTGAATAAGCCTATCAGTCATGTGTCATTTTGTGGGACTTGCCCAGACCTCTTTCTCTTTTGGTGGTTTTGATTATTCAGCTATAAGTTCTATTCTTATCTCCTGTTTCCTATATTTCTCAGGGACTAGCCTCTGGGTCATTATTTTAGTGTTTCCTCACTCCCTGGATATTGCAGTTCATGCAAGTCATTTTGAAGAAGCATTTGCATTCAGGGGTCGGTATGCCTCGACCTTCATGTACTGTAGATGATCATGCTTTTGATTGTCATCGTTTCAACTTCCCTTATTTGATTCTTTCTTAGAGAAGATTGGACCCTGATATTTCTATTACCTTTTCTTGTATTTGTTTTACTCTGACCACCCCTCTTCCATTCATCTCCCCCATTGTCTCACAATCCTGTTTCCTTCCCTCCTCCTCGGTTTCCCATTTATTTGCGGCCTTAATTCATTCCAGGGGCCTTCATTTCCACCTTTCTAGGGACATGTGGTTGCTTCTTTTCTTCTCACAAGATGAATCCGTTCTCCATCCTTGGTTTCTTCTGCAAGACACTGTCATGGTTGGTTGACTAGTCAAAGTGAAGCAACTTTCCACACAGTCTTTTGTTTGTTTGTCTTGAGGTGTTTTTTAACTCCTTCTTGTTGGACCCTACCTGTTCCAACTCAGTTATGAGCTATAGAATGTCTTTTATGCAGCATACCATCTTCTCATTCTCCTACTGTATGAGAGGCTCTTACTTTTGAGGACGTGGGCTTCTCTTGAAGTCCTCATTCCTCTTGGTCATACCATCCTGAGTCATCGTAGGTGGGTTTTGAAAGACCAATGGAGCCTTGTTCAGGATCCCATAGATGCCCCTCTTACCCATCCCCCTCCTTTACAGACCAACTTCAACTGGTGGTTGAATCAGAACAACACTACTGTGGGTGTTCCTCTTCCTCCCCCTTGTCCAGAATGTCACCTTTTGTCGGGTATTTAGTAGATGGTCGAATGAATCCGCTGGTAGAGCCATCTCTGATGATCCTCTGGAAGTAATCTCTATAGTAATTTTGACATCTTCTGCAGGTTGAGGTTCTGCTGACAAATTCCGCCCAAGAGTTACTCGGCTGTTTCCCACTGATATACTTCCAAACATGACATTTGGTATGGATTGTCTATCCTTCGAATATGTACTTTGGAGTTTGTCCTCTCTTGCACTTAAAACTATTCAGCCACACCATGTCACTGTGATGAAATCCAATTTTAACAGCATTTACATCATCATAACTATTAGGTCGTTAGATGAAAAAAAAAAAAAAA
>NW_013668807.1:83273-101337 GCF_000517525.1 Limulus polyphemus
TGTGTGCCATCACTATAAGGGATTAGAGTATACTAAACTTTACATATTATATAGGCTACACTAATGTGATGTTTGGGCCATTTGTTTAACTGTTATACCGGATGTACGTTTGTTTTTGGGGGGGTAATGAAAGTTTTCCAAAACACAACATTAATTTCTTGACGATCTAATACTTTTTGTTTTATCACGAGCTGACCAATTCCTCAGGATATGCTGGAGCATTTGATTCCACTTATGATCCTGTCTAGATGAAGAATTATTGCTCATAACTCCTGGTATAATTATTTATTTCTTGATGGTACAATAATCCCTGTCCTTGTTTCCACTGGGAGTTCAACTTATGTTGTAATAATTGTCATGCAGTACCTAGGGATTTCCTGGTAGTAGACTGTAAAATTATCTAAAACTAGCCTAACCTTACATCCATTTCTCCAATGAAATCAGTTCCCAATATGCACTCTTTCTTGATATCAGTTACCTACACATCATGGAGTGTGGAGAAACTTCCTACAGTAAGGGTAACTTCCATTTAGCTATAACTTTATATCCATCTCCTGTTTGCATCAACCCGTTTGGTTTCTTAATCTCTGGAGGCAATTTCCCATCTTTCATTAAAATATCAGCTTAAAGAATTATAACTGTAGAATCTGTGTCAGTCAGTATACTGAAAGGTTTTCCCTCAATAAACCTATAGGCTCATGGTCGATTTTATCAAGCATTCACCTTCTTTTCTCATTTTAAATATATTGAATATTCCAAGCTAAATTTCACCCCATAATTTCAACTAATGTCCATTTTTTAATGTTCTGTTAGCTCCATTGTTCTTTTCATCTTGTTGGAATCTCTCTCACTCTAGCTTAATAACAACCATCAATTTCTTACAGTTTTGGCTGTAATAGCTTTGTTTCAGCCTAATTATTTTATCATTTGTTATGATGTCTATAATTTGGTCAGATGCCAATGAATTCATCACTTTATAAAGAACATCCAGGTGAGATAATTGTGCAAGCCTTTCCAAATGTTATGTAAGTTTGGTTAAGGTCTCTTCTTTCCTCATTACCCTATTCCATAATTTTGCTCTAGATATTTCTTTCTTGTTGGAAAAGGCAGCTACTAATCCTTGATAGTTATGGCTCTCGGCTGGAATGTTACTTAATATTGTCAAAGCTGCTCCTTTTAAATGGGCAGCAAGATGGGTAGCTTTTGTTCACTATTCCACCCATTCATTCTGAAAGGCTTGGTATGGCCTGGTGGTTAGGGTGCTCAACTTCCAGTCTACAATTTTGATGAATTCAACTTCCATTGCCAACTGCAGAGCTTCCTCTAAGTTGCAGATTCGAATTCCTGTCACACCAAATGTGCTTGCCCTTTCAGCCATGGGGCATTATAATCCCACTATTCATTGGTAAAGAGTATCCCAAGACTCGGCAGTGGGTTGTGTTGCCTAGCTGCCTTCCCTATAGTCTGTCACTGCTAAATTAAGGATGACTAGTGCAGATAGCTCTCATGTAGCTTTGTGCAAAATGCAAAACAAACCACTCTGGAAATGATTTCTGAGCCTGGTATAAATCCCATATTACTTTTCCATCATAATCTATTAGATTCTCAATTGGCTGATGTTCAACTGGCCAGGTAAATTCTGAAACTGGATCTGGTAGTGACATGGCTGGAGTAGTTCTGGAAGGTAACATATGGCACAGAGAAAGTAGTGTGTAGACCAAATAAGTTCTCCTGTATAATATTTGGTGATAGATGGTATTTTCAGTTGGAAATCTTGAATTGATGCAGAAGTAGATGTGGCTGGTTTAATCTTTGAACTTAATAACTCACCAGATATTTTATTCTGTCACTGACATTTTTATTCATTTCAGTAATGCTCTTCTCTACCTCTTTGTCTTTCTTTGTTTCACTTTTGACTTCATGAAGACTTCATTATAGCTTTGCTGTACTTCAATTTATCATTACAACCTTTCTGTACTTTTCCAATTTTGTACTTAGCCTCTGTGTACTTCTTTGATGCCCTTCTGCATTTCTTGAAACTTCTTGTAATGTTTTTTTTCAGTCAGATTAATTTTCTATTTTAATTCATTGAATAGTATGTCTCTTTCTTTTAACTCCTCCTAAATTACTGTCACATTCTTTCTGGTCTTTTTTTTTTCATCTCTTCTAATTTTCTGTTTCTTTCTTCTCGATCTTCCTGGTTTTCTTTTAGGCATTCTTTTAATTTTTCACCTCCTTCCTCTATATCTCATCTTTATTAATTTCTTCATGTCAAATAACGCTTCATTGCAAGTCCTTGACTTCGTGGTCGCAAGTTTAACTCAAATATGTTCAAAGTACTATATTTTCACCAAAATAATCCCACTTGATATAATGTTGATCTTTCATTGGTGGATTATTTGCATTATTTTCACCACATAATATAAAAACGTCCCCCCCCCCCCCACATAAACAATAACAAATTAGTTTATTTTTTCCCTTTCTTGGCATTTCTACAAGCTTGTCTTCACTTGTAATTGATTGTACGCTTAAATTTACAAATGACACAAATTGCACTAAAGTGAAAATAAACTTACTTGTACTTTTTGGCTGAAATGAAAATGCTGTCTGACTGATTCACTCTACTATCTTCCATCTTTTTGATGCTTCAACCCTCGAATGTGTTAGAAAAAATTATGTCAAATTCTAAAATATTTTCTAGGTGTTCTAGGCTTGTCTCCATCTAGTTAGTCCCCCAGTGGCACATCAGTATGTCTGCAGACTTACAACCTAGAAACCGGGTGGGCAGAGCACAGATAGCCCATTGTGTAGCTTTGTGCTTAACTTCAAACAAACCATCTAGTTAACAAACAGTGTAATATTAAATATGTAATTTCCAATATTATATTACATAAATATAAACTAATTGTCTGGAATTTAGAACACAATATTTTCTTTCATCTAATGCAGGTAATAGTTCCATAATAATGTTTAAAAAAACATAACCTACTAAAGCATCCATACATTTATTAAGATATACATATCTAGATTAATAATACAAGATATTTTAGTGTTTTGTATAATATTCAGTCTTGGTATAATATCAGAAATCTTCCATTCTCTCCATTCTTAGCTTTTTTGCTTTCTCTTCTTTTAGATAGGCAATTCAGCTGACACCTCGATTTCATCGCATTCCTCAACATCTAACAGATCTGGCCAATCAATGTTGCGTACAATTTCGTTCATTTGTCTGACAAATTCATCTGCTCTAGCTACATTGCTTGTATGTCATTCCTCAGTGCTCTCAGTTGAACTGTACACTTCTGTATTTACCTCTAAGCCTGAAGTAAATCAAATTCACTAGTTTGAAACTATTCTGATACAGATGTGATATGATGGAAGATGGACATGAATGTTCAAGTGGTCAAAATTGTTTCATACATTAAAAAGCCTTTCAGCATCCCTCTAGTCTCAGTTTTTGTTGCAGCATCATGTGACTTTGAATGCTGCAATATAACCAGACACTTAATCAGATATGGTAAAACAGTTTTGGAATGCTATGTTGATAATGCACTTGGCCAGTGTGTTTCACTTATCAGCTTACATAATCCTTTTCAGCTTGTCTGCCCCCTAACTTGCTGTCAATTTACTTTTTCTAGATATTCCATTCACTTGTAGAAATTGTTGAAGAAATTGGTGGCATTTTATGAGATTGGATGTAGGTGGTGCATGTGTCCTAAAAATCCTTGCTTTGTGACATGAAGCGTAATCATGTTGGCCGGTACCATAATGTAGGACACACACAATTGTTCAAAACATCAAGGTAGGACTCAGCATTCATAGATCCATGCACTGTGACCAGTGAACCTAGTCCATACCATGATACCACCACCTCCAAACTTCAGTATTTGGACAACAAACTCTAGTAATAAGCATTCTCCAGACATCCCCCATACCCAAACAAGTCCATGGAAGATCATGTAGCATGATGCATTGCTCCACAGAACCAACTTCCATGGTCCAGGTTTGGTGTGCCTTGCCCCATGCTAATCAATGGTTTTTCATTTGTTTTTGTTATGAATGGCTTGTGAGCTGTAGTTCTTCCATGAAAATTCTTGGCATGCAGCTCTTTACGTGTCATGGAAACACTTATAGGATTGCCTGTGGCTGCTCTCATCTCCAAACAGATTCTCTAGTGTCTTACAGTGAGATGAGATAACCAGCCTTCTCAAGGTGCATAAGCTCCTGTTAGTCAGTATTTTATGCCTACCTGGCCATTTCTTGGGCTCATTGTCACCTGTGGACTTCCATTTCTTCAGCACTTTGCCAACTGTCGACCTGGAAATGTTTAATTGTTGTGCAATAGCACATACAGACATTTTCCCTCTGAAGCTGTTAGCTCTTTCCGTATACTCGTTGTTTGGCATACAAAGTCGAAGTAACTACTGATCACCTTTATAAGCCAAACTATTTGCATATTTCATCATCACACCCATTTTTTCTGCAATCAGTGGTGTGTACCATGACTTTTGGTAGGATAATGTATATTTCTAAATATTATGGAAATTACAAATGCAGGGGTATTTATAAGAAACAAATAATACTTCATGTTTTTGAAAATCAAAACGCATTTATTTTCAACTTTCAGTAAAACTTGCAATATTTGAAAATTAGACTAGTAAACAAAAATAACAAAATAAAGATAATTCACAAAACTTGTGTATATATATTTTTTTCTTGGCCCCCAATATTGGCAAACAAAATACTCTAGCTTTAAATTACAAAAAGCACAATTAATAATTTATTAACAAGTCACAAGAAATACCTTACTTCAACCATCAACAAAATTTTATTAGTAGGGCTATCAATAAACCTGTACGTTTACTTTTTATAAATACACTGTTTTACAAAAATAGTTATTGTGTTCTGCATTTATGCCCTGATTATGATATTGCTTGAAAACAATTGTAGAATCTTTGTGTCTTAAAACAAATACACAAACTGCATATGGTAAATTTTAATTTCTGACAAGTAAACAGTTGAACCATGAGTGCATTATATAAAACTTTGATTACAAGCATGAACTGTTTTTGATTTTCACTAATAAATACTTTTTTTTAAGATTCGAACAATAAATGTGTATATTTCCAGCATAAACAATAAAGTTTCTTTTGCAACATTGGAAGTGGCATTAATAACACATACAAGATTGAGTGGAGTTACATTAAACATTTATATACACCGAGAAGGAAGGAATTATATAATTAAAGCGTAAATACAACAACATTGGTTCCTACAAATTCAAATTTAAAAAAGGGCTGAATCAACTACTTATCAAGGGCATTTTTTTCTATTTTTACACATTTTTTACCTAAAGTTTTTTTGTACATCTTCAGGAATGTTTTAGTCCAGTAAAAGTGATCATCTGAAACGGATTGTAATTCTAACAATACCTCATCTTTAGGTATCTGAGATGGTACTTGACATTTGTTCCAAAAATTAAAACAGCAAATGTTTCCTTTTATAGATATGATCTATCATAATATTTTTCAAAAATATGAAGGTAGGATAATGAAGGCACATTTTATTAACTAACACAAATATCAAACAATTATCCTCCGATATTTCTGGTTTACCATCACGAAACAGTTTAACTACAGTTGGTAATTTAACATTTGCACTTTAATAACAATTTAAAAATAGTATTTCAAAACTTACTGACATATAAAAACAATAAAAAATCTTTAAAAAATGTTGGTTCTCTAAATATCCTTGAGATAAAATTTTCTTTTTATGCCCTTTGTTTACAGCAAGACAATCTCCATAAGTTACACTGCAATTAACCACTTTTTGAGATTTCCTTACATTTACAAATAAGAATATAAATGCACATTGTTGTAAATATACTTCTTAAGATCAAGGTTTTTTTAAATTCATTGAAAATATTCTGGCACTTTTCTACTTTACTTGAGACATATTTCCTGACATTTAAAAATGTGAACACAAGTTTTCTCAAAACACACCATATTTTTTTATTACTTGTGTCACCATTGTTTCAACTTGATACTGGATTTTGTACTGATTTAGGTTTCATAAGCTTAACCCAGGTGAATGTCATTTAATTGGGCTAACAACAGAAGGATAAAAGACAAAACTGTCAGCCCTAAAATTAGATATGCTCCACGGACAGGTGTTCGAAAAAGTTTTGCCTGTAAAATAGAATAAAAAAACATTCAGAAAACATCTCAAAAACAGGTATTATTACTAATATAATAACACTTGTAGCTTTAATCAAATAATATCATAGTGAAACATAAAATAAAGGCACATGCTATGTTGATGTATAAAAAATATACACTGAATAAACAAACCAGGCTGTCATTATTTTCTCTTCACCAATATGAAGGAGACTAAGCTTCTCAGCAACTTAAAACCATTTTTGTCCTTGCTTTTACTTTTAGGCATTCTTGTATTATTTCTTTTTGTAGTCTAAATTATTTTTTTTAACTTTTCAGTTAATTTCATGTAGATACCATATCAGTAGTCTTATTTGATTCACTTGTATTGCTTCCACACACCAATAAGCCTCTTCGATTATGCTTTAAGTAATCAATTCTTCAATAATAAGACTGAATGTAATAAAAAATTATGGAAAAATGAAATGTAAGCATTTTTAACTTAATTCTTGCTCTAACTTCATGTTTTAAATAGGTATGAAAACACTTATTTTCATAGCAATATTAAAAAAATCATGCAATAAAACAACAACACAAATTTGAAGTAGGAAAAGTTCACTTCTATACAAGTGCTCTTATTAATCTCAGCCATAAAATTGATGTATCAGGCTTAGCAGTACAATTTTATCCTTACTAAAAAATACTACGTTTTACACTTTAGAGTACTACTCATAACATTTCTGACCATTTTTGATGCAAAGTTTATAAATATGTTTACTAATGAAGTATAAACTAGGCACTAGCAAATCATGTGTAAAAAAAGAACTTCAACTTTAAATCCATCTAGTCAATGAAGACATTATTTTAAAACACTTTTATGCCTTTTAAAAAACTAAGTTTCTAAATGTCACTTTCTTATATAAACACCATATAATATAGCAGACAAAGTGCTGCATTTTAAAAGAAATTTTGCTTTATTAATGAATTCTTTTGTCATAATTTTTCACTGAACATTTAAAAGGTCTCTATAAGTCATATCAATATTTTCAACTGAAAGTATCCTTACCTGCATTTTTAAAGAAGTAGTGTAAAGTAGAACAGAATCCAAATCATCTTGACTTGTGTCCTGATATCCAAATGGACGAGCCCGAAGTTCATGCCCAAGTTTTCTAAGTGCTCGGCATGAGCTTGTTAAACGAGCTGCCTGAAACAAACACGTAATTTTTGGCTAAGCTAACTATAACTAATTGAAATAAATGTTAGCTAAAGATTTTTTTTTTTTTGTAGAATGAAAGCATCATACAAATGTAAGTAAGCATTAATTATAACACATGCCAGCAGGTTTAGAAATTTCACAAAGTTTTTTACTCTCCATTTTGAACAGCCTTGTTTTACAATAATGAGGTACTTTTACCATGCCTAAAATGTCTGCAAGAAGTTTTTTATATAATTTCATCCAAAATGGAGAAGATAATCAAAGCTTTTAATTCTTTTCATAATTAGACAAGCTACTTACTACTTAACTTATAAAGATTAACTGAATCAAGTTCGAGTTACAACTTTACTGTTTCTGTTTTGATACAGTTTAATTTTAGTTTTATATAAGAATATTCTGAGTTTTAAGTAACTTGGATAAACTTAACACAGAATCCAATCACATCAACTGTTCTTCACTAAAAGGTAAATGGTCTTAAAATAATCATAACTATTTAGTAATTTTGTAATGCAAGTTTTCTCTTTGTACATTTTTCATATGTGGTATTCTAATAAAACAGTTTATCAAATCAAATACTGTTAAAAAGAAAGGTTATCCCATATATTTAGATTATATTTTTATATTACTATAAACATGTAATATAGTTTTATCTTAAGAATTATAAAAAAAATTAAATGAGCACTAAACAAATTTCTTTGCATTCTCACTATATACATTACTTATTCAAAATTGACAGCCAATTTAACAAAACTTTGCTTTCTAATCTCTAATCAGATGCACAAATGTTATGTAAAGTTGGGACATTATCATCATAATCCTTAATCTTAAAAAGAACCCAGGAGTAAACAAAATTCTAATTGTCTGTGCCTAGTCTTAGTTCTTGTAATAATAAGCCAGTGTGGTTCTTCACTATTTCTCTCAACAATCATAACACATGAACTAGGTTTTTAACAATACTTAACATGAAGTAAATTGGAACTTTTTTTAAATTATTTCTGTGTACTAACTTCATATACAACATAATAAAAAGTCTGCATTGTATGTTCTAATTTTGTTTTTAAATGTATTTGAACATTGGACCCAAATAATTATTTCATCATATATCACTAATACTTACTTTATTCTCATTTTCCTAAACAAACATTTTAACACTCTTACAATAGATTTCTGAAAATTCTACACTATTAGTCGAAGTACTGCTGTCCATAAGTTCAAGAAAAATTCTCTCTCTTACTTAAGCTTGTGTAATCAAAATATTAAAAATATATATATTCCATTGGCAAAGTTGTAAAACATAAATACATTAAACTTTAATAAAACATGTGTCTTGAAAGTTGACAAAGTAATAATGACATTACAAGATCAATACAGAAATATTATAATGTACCAAGTGAACACACCTGTATAACTGGAAAGGCCAACAAAATTATCCACAATACAACAGAACTAAGAACCGATATGAAGATAAAAACATCTCTAGTAGAATTACTGGTATCACTCACAAATCCATAAATAGCTGAAAAGACAATAATATGTTTCATTTTATTTATGAGGAAGAAAGTAAAAAAAAAGATGTATGCTACATTTATAAAATTGGCCTATTTTATATATGCAACATACAAGTGGTTTAAAAGAGTGTTATTTCAAAGGTATTTTAGACAATATAAAATGATAGAGTTTTGACTTTAATTGCCAGCTCCTGCCTGTTTCCAGAGTGGGATGAAATTTTTGCTTTTTTATTGAGGCCAAAATTCTACCTGGTTTATAGTGTATTTACATTGAACTCGTACATATACAAGACTCTCATATGTTGTTACATGGATAGTGTACTTGACTTGTAACAAACATATATGTCAGTTATATAATATTCTTATATGATAAATATATTAAATAAATGAAACTTGTGGTGAGACTATGTGGCACATATATTCTTCTGGTACAAACTTTTGGTTGGTAAATACACCATACTATCATCAAGTTTTAACTAATAAAATAAAAATTAGAGGATGTTTCATCAATGAACTGTAAACTTTAGTTCAAAAATTTATCAAAGCCAAGTTAAAGTTTCTAATATAAAGAATATTTTGTCAAATCTAATTGAAAATACAAAAACTTGTAACGCTCATTGTTTTCAGTACTCCAATAACACTGTAACACCTCTGTGTGTGCGGATATAAAAAAAGGAAACATCAATTAGTACAGTTCTTTCCTACTCTGCCTTTCACCAACCTGGTATTGTAGCAATATATTTCATTCATACACATTAATTACATTTAAAAATGCATGCCATTAGACTTAAAATTCCACTGTAATTTTGTAAGTTATAATGATATGGGGATTAGGCTTTACATTGGACAACACCTGAAATTTTAATTATTCAAGAATCATCATTCACATACAGGGCAACAGGACTTTTATGATTTCTTTCTATTCCTCCATTCTACAATATATGTTTCTTCATGTTCATTCCCATCATTAAAATTACCTAGATCAAAATCTCTTGTCCAAATACTTTCTACAATATTTTATTGTCACCACTCACCTACAAAACTGAATATACTTTTGTTCTTGATTATTTATCTAATTACCAGTTTTTGTACTTGAATTCAGGAGTTAGTACAGTGTGCTTACACTAAGAATTACAAAATTCCATATGATACTAAGATTTACTCCTGACACTAGCACTATCTAAGCCTGACACATCTCTATGAAACAACATAAACCTACCTTAATATAAATGTGCATTTGTATTTTTGGTTCCATAAAAGCTTAAATTTAATAATCTAAAACTATTTAAAATCAGTGTTCTTTTTATTGTATACTTTTGTGGCAAAGAATATACACTTTTTCATCATAAAGTTGCCCCGATATAAATGTTGATTTTAAGTATAGTCTTGAGCTGTATTTTGGTATCCTTTCTATAAAATATAATCACTTCCTACAAGTTATGGAATCGATATATAATTAAATATATTCATTAGGCACCACACATACATTCAAGTAACAACATATATGTTATTTGTAGATTCATATATGTATTGACTTATATTTCAAACAGAACTTGTTTGTACACAAAACACACACAAGATATATATTTTTATACACATATGTTCCATGGAGAAGAAATATCAAATGGCAAACTCCAACAACAATACTTAAAACAGTTTAGGAAAAATGGCAGATTCAAAGTTCACACTTTTATTAGTTTTAACACAGACAGATATGAATATTTTATTTGACATGAGTTACCTTGAGAGGTTTGCAAAATGTAGTTCACACATTTGTCAGTTCTAAACATAAAGATAAATTCACATAGGTAATCAGAGTTACATAGTGTAATTTAACCATTGTTCGGATAAAGGACTCATGGCCACAAAGTGTAGTGCAATTTTGTGGAAAGGGAATGCAAACCATGGGCCCTCAGATTCACAGTCCAGCATGTTAACCACTATATCACACCCAGTCTCAGTGTAACATGAAAGTTAACTGTGATGGTTTGACAACCATATTCTACATATTTGTTTGTTAGGACACAGAGGAAAATGCCAGAACTTAGTATGAAATTAAATTACCTGTGGTGGTTTGACAACCATAGTTTAATATTAAAAGAGAAACACCAACTGCTTGGTCTTCATTTAAGTAATTGATAAATTTTCTTGCTTCCATGATTTCCTAATGAATGGAGATATAAAAGATGAAAACAATTCAGACTAAACAACAGTTATCAATAAACAGTACTAAAAGTCATGCATCACTTGAATATAGAACTTTATAAAAAGCATTTCATGAAAAAAAGAGTATATAACTATTGATTTGTGCGATAAGTAATGTTTTAAACAATATCTGTATTAACTATATTATAAGCTTCAACTCAATATGACTCGCAGTGAAGTGACAAAATAAAATCACATGCTAACATTTTAGTTAGGGATAGTTAATCCAGTAACAACTGAACTTTTAACATGGATGCAACTAAAATCATTTAGTAAAAAAACAAAAATCCATATGCCAGTATTATATTAGTTGTTTTTGCTGTTATAATTTATTAGCTTCATTGTATTTAGTGAACTGTTAGGTGATGTGCATGTTAAGTTCCACTGCTGGAAATGAAAAGCCAGCAACATTTTTAAGGAAATAAAAACTAGTCTTTAACACAAGTGAGACAAATAACTGCTTGAGACTCGCGATATTCCAAAAGGTTACTGACATAAATTCACGAAGTAGTAGTTCGATCAAATTTTGAATGCGAGTCAACAAACGAGATGACAAGGCATTTCACCCGTGACTCGTTTCGAAAAAGTTAAAATAACAGTTAGGCATCTAAGCTGAGCCTTAATTTTTTCTTTGGTAGAGGCTGGATAAAGTGTACCTTAAACACTTTTAATATGTGTGCTGTGATTACTCTGCTTCTTGGGGCCTTGCACTTGATAAGGCCACATTGACCAACAGTCCACTATTTTTTTCATTTGTTTCTTCTAGGCAAGCCTGCTAACACAGTCACATTTTTATTTTGAACTTAGAATATACAGTTCTTTATACATATAATATTTGTATTTTTAGTTATTTATGGAATCATAAAATGTTACAATAATACTGTTTTTATGCCATATTATACTGTATTATTATTTTTTCCTTATAGATAGAATAAATTTCACTTTCTAGAATAAATGCTAAAGTACACTTGAAACAATTGCCTCATTAGGCTCTTTGAAGAATAGTGGTGTTAATTTTAAAACATTTCATCCACTTACAAATTAAGAAAGGAAAATAAAACTAACTCTGAAACACAACTTCAGTATAATAATGGTGAAGATGCCACTGAGCTTTCAGGCAATTGGGCAGGGGGGATCTGGAGGACCACGGGCCCCTAGTAGAGGTACAAGGATAAATGTTTCCCCACAAAAATTGATGTTTTTGTATTTTTGAAACATTTGGTGACAATTTGAATTACTATCTTGCACACAAACTTGAATACAAAATTCTAAAGAAATACACCTCCTGCTGAAAAATCTGTAGGCAGTGTTGCAAACAGACTGATAGACAAATCCAGAGAAAACTATTTGTCTTACAACACACAGAATAATGACTGGCTACACAAAATGCTATGCTAATTGAGAACTGGGGCTTTTTTTATCTTTCTCTTCTAATTTTTAAACAAATCAGCATGCTACAACTCTCTCAACTCCCAAAACTAATCAACAATCAAAATAATTCCTGAAGCACAAGTTCACAGTAATAATACATTAAATGATTATTGTCATGATATAAAAGACTGTTTCGTTCAGATAGTATTGATTAATTTAGTTTTGTGAGTGAATGTTTTATTATTGTATAGTTTTGTTATAATAGGAGGTAAAAGCAAATGATTGTAGGAAGTTTTGTTAGTAATTCTTTGATGTTGAGAATATCAAATGTCATGTGCAATATATTGACGTCAAGAATATAGAAAGTGGACAGACAATTATGTAATAGAGATATAAATAGCGTGAGATGAGCAGGAAGCAGCAGACAGATAATAGCAAAAGAGAATAAAGTTGGTGTAAAGTTAACTACCGTAGACGTGATAGGACTAACAACTGACATTGGCCTAACGTTTAATATGTTAGAGTGAAACTAACAGTAGAAAAAAAGATAAGAAAAATAATTTTATTCCATCAAAGTGTGGTTCTAAAGTAACTGAATCAGCCTGAGAGCACTTTGACAAAAGGAACAGAGGATCTTCAAAAGAAAGAAGACTAAACAATTATGGTAACTCGTGCCACAATTGTAAGTGAATCACAGAGAACACTATTGTGATAGAAATAGAGAAGATAGTTCAGCTTGTCAACTGAAATTCTAAAGTAACTGAATAGGCCTAAGTTGATATTTGACAAGAACGAGAGAACTACATATATAGTATTTATGATATATCCATAATATCCATAGTGTTGAAGAATTTATTGTACATATATTAACTTGTTCTGAATATATATATTATTCTGAAAACAAGTGAAGTGTGTGCTGTTTATTCATTGTTGCATTTATTGCTAACAAGTCACAGACACCTACTGTAGAAGAATCGAAATCCCAACAACTACATAGTATATATTTATACTATTAAAAAATATAACTAAAAGCCTTTTTTGACAATTGGCAAAGATCAGATTTTTAAATTCTGACAATTATGTTAATATTCTTTATTGTAATTGGCTGTCAAAATTTTATTCAGTCAAGTTTTTTTTCCTTTTGACAAGTTTATGTGAAGGCACATGCTGTTTAGCCTTTATGGAATATGCGCCACTGGCTTTCTTGTAGTTAAAGTGATCTCACTTAATAAAACATAACTCTCATTTCAGATTCTTGTTGTTTTAAAAGAAGAAAGAAGCATACTTATTTGACTGTTAAAAGACTGTATAGTTTTGACAGGAATAACTTATGAAAGAAATACTAAGAAACAGAAGAGTTATATACTACTACATAAACTGTAATTAGATATGCCAACTAATAAACTATCAAGTGTTTACTAATTTAAGTTATGATAATGTATAATAAATTTATATATATATATATATATATATATAATAATCACTTCTTGTTAAACAATTAAGTACCACTTCAACAACAGTTTGGTATTTGTAAACATTAAGTTAAAAAATATTCAAAACATACATACAGTTCCATATGCCTATATGGATATCTAAATTTTCATACAGATATTTAAAAGTTTCAGGAGTAAATCAAATTTGAAACACTTGTTGATCCTATCTGAGCATATGTCACAAAGACATCTTTTTATGAAGTACTTATAATATAAACAAAAGTCACAATTTAAAAATTACAATTCATAACATGATAGAGATAGAAATTTTCACATTAAGTTTCCAATTATTGTAACAGTAAATATCTTGTTTGTTTTCAAAAATATATATACAAGTTGTTTTCATTATACAAAGAACTAAATAAGTTTGAAATAAGTTATAATTCTTGATTTTCTAAAGCTTAACTCAATAAAGATTAAGCCTGTTCATCTGAAAAAAATGTTCAACTAGATTTTTAGAGATTTCCATCATATTTGTTATTTAGATATTATCTACCTTGTAAAATTCCTGGAAGCTGAGAGTCTTTTCTCGAACAGCATAACTAATATTTTCTAAGTAAGAAATTATTAGCTGACAATGGACAGAATAGCTTGTCGCTATAGCAACACAAACAATATCATTCCACAGCAGAGTAACCAGCATCAGCACAATTAATAAGATTCGTAGAAAATTATAACTACAAAAAACAAAAAAACATTTGCCTTAATAATTGCATGCTGAAGATAAGCAAATAATAAAACAATTCTTTAACATAAAATTGAAATGTTTTTTTGATAATTAGATGATGAAATTATAAATATCACATACCAGTTTATAAACAAAATTAAAAAATTTAATTACAAACTCTTTGCAGTAATTCCATTACAATGTTAATTTATTCAAAGTTAAATTAAGTGCAATATCAATAAAATTAGTTTAAAACATTAGCCTGTTTAAATTTTAGTCCCTATATTAAGTTATTTCAAGGTAAACATTTTGTATTTATGATTGTGAATGACACAAAGTTAAACTTTTCTACATATAAATTCATCTTCTATAATGTAAGTTTACAAATAACCTCTGCCAACATTATTGTAACCATTTGTTAATACATCATGAAATATGGAATAAAATAACCCTGAAGGAAAATATTTAGAAAAATGCACAAACATAATTGAGTATTAGGTACTCTTGTTGTTGTTGTTTTATATATATATATATATACTTTAAATTATTATGATTTTCTGGTGTAACAAACAAAATAGAGTTCTTACTGAGGGTTCATCCATGTAAAATTAATCTCAAAGTCTGACATCATGTGAAGAATTTGTGGAGAGACAGACAGTAACACCCAACAAAGGCCCATACCTAAAAATGCTCTTCAAAGGAAAGTGGAATATCAGAATTGCAATTTACTAATATTTTTATTGAGAATAAATATAATATGCAACAAAATCATGAATATAACATCTCCATTTTATAGACATTCTTGACTATGGCATACAAAAGATACTTCCAGACATGTATCAGCAAACATATAAAAATACATGGTTTACCATTCTTATGTATATTAGGAGATCTGAAAATTTAAATATTTTCTAGGCAATGTCCAAAATAATTTCTACGATTCCTATATGCTTTACAAAACTAAAATATTTGTCTTAATTTTAAAACACAATCTGTTAGTTTGTTTTTCAGAAGTTTACTACAACTATTTTGACATTAAAATATATTAATATCTCAAAATGGGAACCATTGTTAAGCTAATATTAAAGATTAATCTAAAAGTGCTGTATGCTGAAAAGTATTATTTTAATCTTAACTTCTAATCACCTATTTTTATGAACTTTCCTGAAAATCTACAGCTTTACTACTATCTGTATATTCAGAATAACTATGAAATATTTCATTAAAACTTTATACAACTAAAATTCTGATATAATATAATATTATTCCCTTTCTAGACAGTACCTTGTGTGTGTATATATTACATGATAACATGAGTTGTCATATTTGATGACAAGGAACCCACTTTATAGAAAATACAAGTTTGGAAATGGCTTGACTGGGCAATAAAGAAAACTTTATTACAAATGTATGATGTTTCAACAAGATTATGTCATCCTCAGGTACACAAGTTTTATTGTAATTCAATTTTAGAAGAAACTTCTAAAATATAACAACTAGTAACCCTAAATGTGATTTTTTGCTCTCCAAAAATAATTTTTAGTTTAGTACAAAACTACTTTCAACTTCTTGCTCATGTGTATAAAACTTGTCAATATTCAAAAAACATAAGAAACCTACAAATGTATTAATGATTGTTTTTTTTATTATTTAACTCAGTTGAAAATGAACATAAAATTTCCTTCAACTGGCACTTACAAAAAATCAAATTTAACTTACCTCATTTACTGTTTAGATTGTATCTAAAAGTCAAAAACTTTAAGTTTTTTTTTTGGAATAAAATAGTTAAATGCTTCTAAATGAATACAACTTGAAATGCTATCTGAAACCTGTACTTTTACATAATATTTACACTACAATGTCATTACATGGAGTATATCAACTAGTTATATTGTTTACACAACAACTCTTTTACATGTATGCACAGTTCCTACTGCTGGCAATTTAGAAGGAAGATCATTTCAAAAAGCACTAGAAATATTAGTATGGAATTAGGGCCTACTGATATGGTAGTACAATATAACATGATAGTGAGTATGAGGACATGCTATAATATTTTCCATTCTTTAGCTAAAAAGTAAAATTTTCAAAACTATGTTGTTTTTTTCATAGTTCCCTGATTGGACACAGAGAGAGAGCTCAAGTGAGTTACTAACTTTCACTTTCCTTAAATGGCGAACTAAGTTAAGTAAGCATTAAAAGCCTACTTGTCTGATTCTCTTACAAGGATAGTAATGTTCTTTTAATTAGCTAGCAGTTATTCTTGCCAGCAAATCAGGTAATAGTTGTAAATGGAACTGCTCTTGATCTTCACTGTCTATTGGCCCATTGATATAACAATAACCAATCACTGTTTTCTTGTATTAGAAACTTTTTTGAGGGTTTATTGACATATTAAAGACAGTGTTGGGTTTAGAAGAACAGATTTTACATAAACTTTCATAGCATTTAAGAGTCTTAATACAAGAATAATAGTTTTCACTTCCCATAAGTTTTCCATTATTTTAGCAGTTGTGTTTCAGTAAGAATACAGCAGAAACGTCCAGTTTCTGCTGTATTTTCTTTATATTTTTTGATTGTTAAGAATCCAAGTGATTCATGAGTATACCTCTCATTTAAAGTTATTGTTCTCACTCATCTTAACTGAACAAGATTTAAAGTTTTGTTGTCGTGTTTGTTGATATTCGTATGTTTAGTTGTGTTTCTTCACGTTAAGGGTGAACATATTTACAGTATACCATTAGCTCACATTTTAAGATTTGTTAGTGAAGTCCAAAATTAATCTTGGATTTCACAGAGTATTCACATAAAATAACATGATCCTTAACTTTGTCTCATTCAGTTTAATCCTATGCACATGGGTTCATGTATTTTACACAACCTTGTAACCATGAAAGTATATGTAACTCTGAAAGTACTTGATATATCTTCACAAAATTTGGCTAGCTTTTAGTAAACATTACAAGTCTTTTGTACACAAAAATAAGATTTTTTAATTAAATATTCTTACTAAAGATTTTTCTGTCAATATATATAGTCAGAGTGTTGAGCAGTCTGGGTGCAAAGTGATTTTTATTGTTAAGATTTAAAATACTATTCTTGAACTTACAGTTTACAAATATCATTTGCATAACTCTACAACCTCCCAAATAAAAATCAAATGTTTTTTTCAGTAAAAGTTTACATTTCATCTATTATTTTCTCTACCCTAAATCTATACAGATTCAGTTAATTAAATTGACCTTGTAACCACTACAGAAAAAACAAAGTAAATCTAAATTAAAGAACCAGTGCTGCATTCAACATAGCATGTGACACACAAAATTTGATGTTTGGCTGTGTTTTTAATATTTACTTCTAAATTAAGAAATTAACTATTGTATATTACTAAAATTTGAATTATAATCTACAATTTGATACCAAAGTTATTGACATAAATTCATAAAATA